>NC_012878.2:19196716-19277325 GCF_000003195.3 Sorghum bicolor | reverse complement strand
TGCACACTCTTGTATTGGGTTTAATTCGGCCAGCTCTTTCGGTGCCATTCTGTAGGCCCTTCGAGATATTGGGGCTGTTCCTGGTTTCAATTCTATACTGAATTGTACATCCCGGTCCGGAGGCAGACCTGGTAAGTCTTCAGGAAATACATCCGGAATATCTCGAACTACCGGAATATCTTTGACTTCAGACACATTAGCGGCATGAACTTGCCCAATTGTCCGCTTGGGAGTAACTAATTGAATTAGCAAATAAGAATTCTCATTGGGCAATGGAATTTTAATGGTTCGATGCAGAGTATCCAGCACAACCCCTCGTTGTGCCATCCAGTTCATGCCCAAGATGACATCAATCTCTTGGTCCTTAAGGACAATCATGCTAGTAGGAAAATTATGCCCACCAAATTCGATGGGTACTTGGTGAACCATTTCTTTGGACATCAGCCGTCCTCCTGGCGACTGTATATAAAAATGATCTTGTGTTTCCCCAATGGGTATACCATGCTTTAACACAAAGGTGCGATTAATGAATGTATGGGGTGCACCAGAATCAAAGAGCATTAAAGCAGGATGCTTCGCAACAGGAAACGTACCCATCATCACTGGTTCACCCTCTGGAATCGTCTCCACTTCAGTATGGAAGACTTGCCCTGTCTTCTTTACCGGTCTACCTTTCTGCACTTGTTGCCCTTTCTGAGTCCCAGTCCTGAACTGACTCGGCTGGGGTTGGCCCATAGGTGGCCTTTGAAAGGTAGGGTTGGTTTGACGGTGAAAAGGGCACTCTTTAGAGAAATGCCCAGGCTTACCACAATTGAAGCAAGGGCAATTGTGGCTGGGTGAAGCAGTGGGGCGAACACCCGGGGCGTTCGGCTGGCGTGGTGCAAAAGCGATGGCAGTAGGTCGAGAATATACCTGCTGCCCGGGTCTGGACTGTGGAGGGAAGAAAGGACCACGATACGGTGACGGCGCTAGGAAGCGTCCGTGGCCCTGTGGATGATAAATGATTCTCTGGCGCTTTTGACCGCGACCAGAGAAAGAAGAGGAAGCAGCCTTCTTCTTGGCTTCCTTGTGTTTCCTATTCTTTTCCTCTGAGGCGATAGCAATATTTACCGCCTCATAGAAGGTAACATTTTGGCAGGTGGTCATCATGGTCTGAAGTTTAGTATTTAGACCACGCATGAAACAGGCTTTCTTCTTCCTGTCAGTGTTCACATGGTCCGTGGCATATTGAGAGAGATGATTAAACCTTGCCACATACTCCATAACACTTTTATCGCCTTGCTGCAAGGCGAGAAACTCTTCGGCCTTCATGGCCATGAGCCCTTCGGGGATGTAGTGGGCGCGAAACGCGTCCCTAAACTCGGTCCAGGTAACCTGGTGACCGGGAGCTTGGATAGCTAGGAAGTTCTCCCACCAGGCACCTGCAGCTCCCCGAAGCTGCTGGGCTGCAAACAGGGGCTTCTGAGTTTCTGAACACTGAATCAGACTGAACTTATGCTCCATGGTTCGGAGCCAGTCATCCGCTTCTAAAGGCTCATCGGCCTTAGTGAACACCGGGGGCCTAGTCTCGGTAAAGTCCACATACCGAGTCTCTCCGTCCCCGTTGCGCGGTGCCCTGAAGTTTGGAGCAGGGTGTGGTTGACGCTGAGCTAGCTCGCGCAGCAAGCGAGCGTTGTCAGTTGTGGCACTTAGCAGAACAGCAATGGCGTCAGCCAAAGAAGGTGGAGCCGGTGGAGGGTTGGGGATATCATCCCCTCCCTGGGATGTCCCAGCTCCCTCAGATCCGCGAGTACGCATCGGCATCTGTTACAAGAATCGTAGATACCTGTTACCTCGTGAAATTCATAACACAGAACATATCTTACATTCTTCCATTCACTTATTAAACATTAGTTCGACACACCAAGAGTAAACAAGTACAACTTTCCAAACCAAAAGAGAACTTATATTACAAACCCGAACCCCACTACGGCAAGCTAAAACTCCTACAACGACGTTGCCCTCGGTTTCACCGAACTAATCGGTGTGGCCAGAGCTGTAGCCCGGGTCGTCATTGCCATCATCCTGATTACCCCCTAGGTTGGGTTCATCGGGGTCGGACTCCTCTTCATCACTGAGGCCTGGATCAGGTTCCCCATCGTCTGCCAACTCGCCATCCGTATCCATTTCCCCTTCGCCGGGAGGTGGGTGGAGTTGATGATACAGATCAAATGCAATATCACGATATTGGATAGCCAGGTCATTGACTGTATCTAAGTGATGTGCCAGCTCCAGTTTCTCCAGCTGGAGCTGGTCCTCTCGTTGCCACGCGACATCCCGTTGTGCGGTGACCGTGGCCGCCATCTTCACGTACAAATCCTTAAGATACCTGGCCTTGCCCAACTTTGCGTTCATCCTAGTTAGCTCATGCCTGTGTGTGCTCCTAGCTTCTTCCTCTCGGGCAATGGCTGCATTCCGCTCCTCCACCATCCGGGACAACATAGCCTCACAGTTCTCTGTAGCTTGTTTTTCTTTGGCCAGTTGAGCTTTAAATTTGCCAATCTCCATAACATTGTACATTCTCTCTCTCATCACCTCAGTCAACTCGGCGGACAACCTGTCCACCTCCTGCTGAGGCGGCGAACGGCTACTACTGGCGTGATCACTGCGTGGAGCTAGCTGATATCGGGGAACTCCTTTTGGACCGGTCCGCTTACGCGGGGTCTGCTTCTGACGAGCCATCCTGTAGAGGGTAAGTTTAGATTAGTTAGAAAGACCTTAAAGGTTAGCAAGAATAGGATTGATTCTATTCACCCAACCCAAACAAGGAGGAAGGAACTTAACCAGTTAATACATTATGATGCATGCACGAACTTACGATTCCTACTAACAATTCGTAACGATATTACTTTAAACTTTTACAACATAGGGCAATACTTTATGTTGCTCCTCCATACCACTTCCAAAAATTCTAAGAAAGCCTATAGACAGGGGTAGGTTAGAACTAAGCACTTGGACTCAAAATAGGCAGGTTCATAGTATTAGATCCAAACGAATTTTGAAGTTTTTCAATAGTTACAGCAGTCATCTTAGCAACGAATGCTCTGATACCAGCTGTGGCAGAACCCCCTAAGTGTTTGGGCCCACCGGCACCTGCCATTGTCCTAAGGACCTCTGACGGTGATGCCGGGAGTCCTCCCAACTTAGAAGTCCGATGAGCGTCGCGGGACGCTCATTCCACTGCTACCTGTGGCGTACCAAGCTGGCTCGTTATGACCACTAGCAATGGTCAAACAACGAGAACTGCTTCTTCTCGCCCGTACAGGATAGCAAGTGGCCACCTTAACACCAGGATCATTCGTTGCGAAGATAAAGCAGTAACTCAAACGACACAAGACTAAAATAATATTTCAGAGTAAAACAGCGGAAGTATTACATAACTTAATTTACAAAAGGAGTTCTTCCAAATAGTAGAGTGTTATTACAAGCCTGGTCCAGCGGAGCAATTTAAACTTTAGTACAGAGAGTACAAATTTACAGACCCTGCCCATGGGTCACGCTCACTCTTCTTCGTCGTCAACCTCGACGACGGTCACACAACAGGGTCCGAAGCAAGTCGGCTCCTGTGCCTCACCTGCAATAGGGGTATTGAAACCCTAAGTACGGAAGTACTCAACAAGACTTACCCGATGGGAAAAGAGGAGAACTTAGGGATGCAGGCTTAGGGTAGACAAGGGGTGGCTGAGCAAGGAGCCAAAGTGTTTTGCGTAAAAAGCTTACTAGTAGTGCATCCTTATTTTCAAGTTTTACCCCCGAATTCCTCCCTCGCAGAGGCCGAGGAGTTCGAGGATAGTTTAACTAGTTGTACCCCACAGACGAATCCGTGAGTTCCTAGTCCTATCATAAAGTATTATTTATCGATGGCCATAGCTTCATGTCGCTATGAGTCCGGGAATTGGGATCCGAACCTCATGAGACATTTTCCCCTTTTCTCATTTTATCACTTAGTTGCATATTTAACTACGATGAGGGTCGAAGGAATTGAGTATCCCAATCGGGGAGCAACGACGATTCGAATCGCTTAGCAATCCAGCTGGAGTTCCTAACCACCCGACATATGTAGAACTAAATCTTGCATATGTCAACCCAAATCAAGCTCTCCCCAAATCTGACCAGGTTCGCGGCACCCGAGAGTACAGTACCCCACCATCCTACAGCCGATCTAGATGTTTTCCGGTCATCTCAGATCCGTAAGGTGGGCACACGTTACTCTCGCCATCTTTCCACTCCCAGTGCGCGAGTAGCTGTTCGCGTCGAGGGATCACAAGACTGGGCTTACCGAGGGCAGGCGATTAGTACTATAAATTCTCAACCCAGCAGGCCATCAAAGGAACGGTCCTTAATCGACACAGTCGGAGACACTACTTTAAGACTCCATTCTTAGAGCAAGTCCACCGACCGGTCTCAAATTAAAACATCATTGATCATAAGTGTATCCCACAACAACCCTTCAAACTTTCTTGTTTAAAAACCTATCTAGTAGCAGGGCTAAGCATCGCTACGCAGTTTTAAAATAAACAGGTGTCAAGGACAGGATAACAGATATCAAGGTAGTAAATGCAGCAAGTAGGTTAACCCAATTCTTAACTACATAATGCAGCATTTTCAATTTACAAGTGATAAAAGATTCAAAACATTCAAGGAGGGGTTAATGCATCCGGGGCTTGCCTTGGTTGCAGGGCAGAGAGGGACCCTCGGAGACTTCCCAAGTCTCGGATCCGACTTCCTCGAACGGAGCACCGACCTCGGGGTTCGGTTCAACGGGTACTCCTTCGGTCACGGACACTATACGCAAAATGATGAATGCTCATGATATGCGTATGACAAATGTGCAGAAAGGACCGAATCAAGTACAATTTGTTTTCCTAATGCAATACAGAATTATCACTAAATAAAGTTGTTTAGCATCTTAATGTTTTTACCCAAAAGGTTGCATCTGTAAAGTAAAATCTCCTTTAATTCATAATTAACCTGAATTAACTAATTATTAATTCTATTACCTTAATTAATTCTTAATCCATTGCTAATGACAGTAATTAAGCATTAAGGCTAAACAATAATAAAATGTCAAAGGTCATTAGGGTTAATGACCTCAGGTCATCACACAATCCCAAAATCACTCAACCCTAATTATGAGGATTTCACTAATCACTATCTAATTATTTTGGAATTATTATTTAAGTACTAAATAAGGGTTTACTAATATTTTATTCCAACATTATCCAAATGCCACCAAATTTTGTGTGAAGCCTGGAAATAATATTCAGAGGCATCTCACAATTTTTGGTGATTTTTGGACATACTAATAAATTATTAAAATTCATCAAAGTTTTATTTGCTAATTAAAAGAGCCAATTTTCATATCCTGGCAAACTATCAGAAAATAGAGCCTAATATTTTTCTTGGGTTCTAACTATTTCAGGGAATTTATACAAAAATTTTCATCATTTTTGGATCACTACACAATTTATAACATAAATTCAAACATCAAGCAATTTTAATCAAAAAGGAAAAAGAAAAGAACAGCGCAGCGGGCGGCCTGGAAACTGGGCCGCAGGCCGGCCCACGCGCGCTCGGCCCGCACCCGCGCTGCGCGCGCTCGCGCCCTCGCCTCCCCTCAGGACGTCGCTGACAGCGGGCCCTCGCTGTCAGCTCCGTCTTCAACCTCCGGCCGGCCGAATCGATGGCGCGACCGAGCCATCCGCGCCTCCTCTGCTTCTCGTGACCCGCTGGTCACGTTCTCCATTCCAAGGCGCACCTCTGGATACTCTTCTCACCCCCTTTCTCCTCCCCTAACCCCCGCGACCACGAACACGGCGGACGGCCGCCTCGGCCGGGCAAACACCGGCCACTACGCTTGAGTAGAGCGCGAAGAGAGTAGCGCAAGAGCGACAGAGGCTCACCACGACTTCAACCGAGCAACAAACAGCAGCGGAGAGGCTTTGAGCGATGCTGGCCACGGTGGGATGCTTGCGGCGGCGCTTTGGCCGGAGCTGGAGAAGAGCAGCTCGGGAAAGGGTTCTGGCGGGTTAGTGCTTGCGCTTGGGGGCGCAATCGATGGCTAAGGACTTGGCGAAGCTAGTGGAGTGCCTGGGTGGATTGGAAGGGGCACAAGCGAGGTGAATTTCGGCGGCGAGTGGTGGCTGTCGGCGACGAGGTTCAAAGAAAGGAAAAGAAAACTCCGGCCGTCCGAGGCTTTATCCTCGCGGCGGAACAGTGGGTGTGGATGAGGCCGACCGCGTGAAGCACAGCAGCAAGCAGCTGCGTGGCCAGCTGCGTGGCGTCGCGCGCGGAGGCGGCTCTGCCCGGCGGCAGAGCACCCCCCCCTGCCAAACACTGTAGCAGCGCCTATCCACCCAATTTGGAGTTTTGCAAAAATCGCCCAAAAACTGAACTGAGCACAAAATTCAACCAAAACCAAAGTTGTGCACAATTTTATAAGCTACAAAACATATTTAGGTGTCCCAAGTTGATTCTCAATGGAAAAAGGTTAATTTTGCCAAACAGTTTGAAAATCAAACTCAATTCAAAGGAAATTCAAATTTTTGAATTGGGGGCAAATTGGAATTTCCAAAATTACTTTTGTTTTTCCTAAACAACTTGAAAAACTCCCAACATGAAAGTTGCTCAACTTTTTGTGCGCTACAACTTTCATGTTGACCACTTTTCACAATTCCAAATGGATTTTGAATTGGGAGGTTTGATTTGGAAAAGGGGACACTTTTCGGAAATCTGTATTTTCAAAATTACTTTGAATTTTGTATTGAAACTTCAAAAACTCAAAACACCAAAGTTGTACATCTTACCAAGAGCTACAACTTTGCTTTTGAACTCAACCTCAATTTTTGCTTAGTTTTTGACTTATGCAAAAGGGGGCAAATCTAGGATCCAGAAATCAGGGTTTTTTTCCCCCTTAGCTTTTCGGAAAAATTTCCACCCTAGGGTTTAGCAACCACACAAGCATCAACATTCCACATAAACACACTCTACCTCCCTAAGCTCAAGCAATAAAAATAAACTTGTTTTAAGTTGATGCATACAAATGTGCTTTAACAACTATGCTTTGCAATGCTTATGATGACATGATCCGTTTTTAGTAACCGTAACATCGGAGATGTTACAGGTAATGAAGAGAGCTGGGATCCAGGCTGATAAGTCGATATCTGACGTATCGGCATTTGGTGGGAGTTGAGCTATTCTGATCCACTCAAGACCACTGGTGATGATCTCCCTTGGTTTCACCACATCGGCATAGCAGAGCGCAATCAGCAGCTGTTGACGAGCCAATGCCGATGGATTGTAGAACTTGTAGGTGAGATTGGAAGTTTTCCCACTACCAAAGAAGTTCACTGGTATAGCTCTCGGAGTGATAATTGCCATCATCAGATCATGGTCCTTGTTGAGAGCATTATCAAAGGGATGAAAAGTCAGGGGAAATCTGGTGTCTGGATCTTCATAAGGCATCCATGCCCGCTGTTCTTTGGCCAAACCCTCATAAAGTGTCTGAAAGAATCGGCTAACCTGATGTTCATTACCACCGGTACCACGTAGGACTATGGCAGCTTCACCATAGTTCAGAGGGGAGCGAGTTGCCGATTCTTCCTCGTCCAGCTCATGATCTTCGGCTATATCTCTGGGGAAGCGCTGTGCAAAGAGATTGAACTCAAGGCAGTTATGCATGTGGACACTAAGCCACATGTTGATGAATCACCAGGGTCCCCTTAAGTTGCCGATGGGTTGGCCTAGCAGGAGTTTCTTAGCTACGTAGTGGAGAAGGTGATAAACAGAGCCGAGCAGGTATCGGCCAAGAGGAAATCGGCCACCATTGGCCAGTCTCTCTGCTGCCGATAGATAGATGGAGGTTGGTCGTGCCGATCGGCCACAGAATACAAACTTATCCAACCACATGTTCAAGAAAATGGCCTATTCTCTTTCCCCGACAGATCCGGTTTTTCCGTACTTTTGAATGTACCCAGACCAACCACCGATACTGAGAGTCTCTACCTTAGAAAGAGTACCGGAGAAGGAAGTATTTATAGGACAAAACGGGTGGGGGCAAATCTGACTTATCTCTTTGCCGCATCCGTGAAATCCGAGGGTGTTCAGGTGGATATGGTAACTGTTCGCACGATAATCAAGGGATTGCGTAGGTGATTTGACAGGGCCGTCATGATTTTGAAGATATTTTACTGTGCAAGATCGTCTGGTCGGTCCATCCGCAGTTTTCTCTAACGGTAATATTGCCGATGAGCGCATAGTGGGGAGGATCGGTTTGAGAGGTTGAGAAATTCGAGAAACCTACAGGAGAATCAGGCTGAGATTGTTTAGGTTTGGCGGCTGATTACCAAAATGGGAGAAGTAATTGCGGAAAGGCGTCATTACTAAAGAGAATTTCAGAGCATTAATGATTTTATACTCCGAAATTGGGGGGCATGTGTTGACACCGTTTCCAGACACGTGTCTTTGGATACGCACCCGGAGTTAATCGAATGTGGATCGGTAGATGGGGCAATGGTGATTAGTCCACAGGGAAGTTACTGATGGAGGTTGGTGCCGATGGGAGAACGACTGAATATGACTAAGTCCAAGAAGTAGCAACGGGATCGTGCCGATGGCTAGCACTTATGGTTGCCGATGACGGTGGAAAGCGGTCTACCGATGGTCGTGGAGGAAGATGCAAGGGTTGCCGATTGGCTCGTCACAATACACCGATCGGCTGTGGAGGACAGTTTAACGTTTTCCTTATTTATTAGAGTTCGTTTTGTATATGGGTTCCGTTTGATTTGGAATTTGAGTCCTAGTCGTGTCTGGTTGTAGCTCTTTGGACAGGGTACAAATGTAGACCCTAGAGCAATGTAATGACATCTATCAATCAATCAAACACAAGTTTTTACTCATATTCCAGCATCTACTTTTCGATGACTTCATCATATTTTCCTTTTACTATGAGTTCTTAGGTATTACACCCACACGGTGTTGACGGTTCTTAAGTATCAATTTTAATTATCAAATAAACAAGAGAAAGGACCAATATGCAACCAACACCTAGAATTAGGGTTTGATCTGACAGAATTCCACTAGTTTTGTTGTTCATCTATTTCTGTAGGGGGTTATCAGGAAATAAGGAAGAAAGGCCCACATGTCGGGATTACATAGAGATATCAATGCAACGCATGATTTTCTACCATCTAGAAGACTCCAGAAGCCACAGGAAGAAAACAGAGGCCGAAAGGGGCTAGGCCCAGGGCGCCCGCCCAGGTGACCTGGGCGCCCGCCCCCTGGTGGATTGCATTCAGGACTCTCTTCACACGAGATGTTCCACCGACCTATTGGATCAAGGAAAACATAGTACCACCTCGCCTACCGACCCAAAAATGCATAGAGGAGGAGGACTATATAAGGAGACCCCTTGGCCCCTGGAGAAGACATGAAGAAATTATCATAGAGATTGAGGGGTGCCCTCGAAGGAAAACCTCTTCTCTAATTAATATTTGTTTTTAGGCTTAGCAACCAATGTAAAGTAGAAATAGATCTTCTAGTTTCTACTAGATTGAGAGAGATAGAGTGGAGGTGTAGATTGGAGAAAGCCCGGCCTGTCGGTGTCTACTCCAAGCTTGTACCTGCGGGATCAAGTTCTCCTAACCCGAAGCTTGCTCCTAGGATTCTTCAGTATTTCGACTTCTAAATTCTAGTAAGTTCTTGTTTTATTGTTCTTCTGGTTTATGAGTTTACTTTAATCTCTTCGCGTAGAGTTTACAGTAACCATTGCTGGCGTAAACGTGGTGTTTAGGCTGGGGTACTCATAGATATTCCCTGACTAGCTGGACCGTGGTAGTAGTGAGGAACGTGACAATTCCGAGTTACCTTTGCAGACCATATCTCGTTAGCAGGAAGGATAGGGTTTATAGGTGCGGGTTGAACATCCTTTGTGGTGTCTAGATTCCGTTAGCCTCCCCAATAGAGCAGTCGATCATCCTTACCAAGGTTAGAAGGAGACTACGGTTGCAGTCTTCTCTATTTATCACTCACATCGAAAGACATTCTTTGTGCCTAAAGGGTTAGTAGTAATAGACCGGTTAGTCAGATGCACTCTTTCTCCTAGTGGTAAAAAAAATAAATACGATACTCTGGATAATTTCCCGGGTGAAATGCTCACCGATATCCGTGCACTTGTGGTTCAATTCCTTCTTGCATTCCCAAATATCAACAAGCATTTCTGGCGCCGTTGCCGGGGACAAAGACGCTTGCTGAGATAACCTTGAGTCTTACTACTAGCTTGTATCTATACTTTTATCTTTTCTTATCTTTTATATTCTTTATTTTCTTTACTCTTACCTTATGTAAAACCAAAATTCTAATCGATCCATGAGTCTGCAATCCCTTCAGTAACTGACCTTTTACCATGGGAGTCATCACAGCCTATCCAAACATCCCAGTATAAGTTAAGTTCTAGGTTGATTGCCATGATTCAAAACCTATCTTTTTCGGGAAAGGAAGACAAAAACCCTTACCTTCATATTAGAGATTTTGAGCAAACATGTGATTGTCTTCGCATTGAAGGCATTTCTGATAAAACTTTACGTTGGAAGCTTTTTCCTTTTTCTTTAAGGGGAGAAGCTAGACAATGGTACAGTCAGAAGGTAAGTCAACAACAAGGTGAATGAGGAGTTTTACGAGCCAACTTTGAATAACATACCTTCGTCATTTTGAGGTGTGATAGCTCCGTGGGATGATGAATTAATTACCTTGAATGGTCCTTCCCATTTGCTCCAGAGTTTTCCATGCCCGAAAAGCTTTACCCCAGAATTAAAAAGTAATACCTTATCTCCGGGTGTGAACTCCTTCTTCTTGATTCTCTTGTCATGCCACCTTTTGACTCTTTCTTTGTAGATCTTTGAATTGTGATATGCTTTCTCTCGCCATTCTTCCAATTCTGATAGTTGCATTCTTCTATAATCTCCAGCAACATCTAGGTCCATGTTCCATCTCTTTATGGCTCAGTGTGCTTTGAACTCTAGTTCAACAGGTAGATGGCAAGTCTTCCCGTACACCAATTGGTATGGAGACATTCCGATTGGGGTCTTGTATGTTGTCCGGTTTGCCCAGAGTGCATCGGGTAACTTGTCTCTCCACGCTGTTCCCATTTCATTTACTATCTTCTGAAGAATATTCTTGATTTGTTTGTTGGAAGTCTCTGCTTGGCCACTTGTCTGAGGATGATAAGGGGTAGCGATGTTGTGACGGATTCCATGTTTTGCTAGATATTGCTTGAAGCATTTGTCGATGAAGTGTGCTCCTCCATCACTTATCACTACTCTGGGGACTCCAAATCTTGGAAATATAATTTCTTCAAACATCCTCTTTGAACTGATGTTGTCGGCATGCTTGCAAGGTAATGCCTCTACCCACTTGGAGACATAGTCAACTGCCACCAAGATGTACTCACACTTCTTTGATGGAGGAAATGGACCCATGTAGTCTATTCCCCAAACATCAAAGAGCTCAATCTGAAGGTTGTTGGTTAGTGGCATTGCATCCCTTGTATTTATGTTTCCGTGCCTTTGACATGGCCCACATCTTCTGATATATTGCTTCGTGTCTTCATACATTGTAGGCCAGTAGAATCCACACTGCCAGATCTTTGAATGTGTACGGAATGCTCCATAGTGACCTCCATATGGTGATGAATGACATCTGTCGATGATCTTCCATCCTTCCTCAGTGGTCACACATCTCCTTAGTAAGCCATCAGAGCATACTCGGAAGAGGTATGGCTCATCCCATATATGTGAACGACTTTCTTGAATAAGCTTCTTCTTGTTTGCTCCTGGTGGTACATAACCTGAAACCATAAAATTAACAATATCTGCATACCAGGGGTCAAACCTGTTAATCCCGTAGAGCATGTCGTCCCGGAGTGAATCATTGATGGGGTTTTCCTGTGGACTCTTAAAATACATTCTAGACAAGTGATCAGCAACAGAATTTTCTACTCCCGTTTTATCTTTTATTTCTATGTCAAATTCTTGGAGTAATAAGATCCATCTAATGAGGCGAGGTTTAGCATCTTTTTCCTGAGCAAATATTTTAGTGCAGCATAATCAGTGTAAACAATTATTTTAGCTCCAACTAAATAAGATCTAAATTTATCAATGGCAAAGACAACAGCCAGAAGCTCTTTTTCATTGGTTGCATAATTAAGTTGAGCTCCTGTCAAAGTTTTACTGGCATAAGCAATTGCATGATGCTTCTTATTTTTAGTTTGTCCCAATAGTGTCCCCCATAGCATAATCACTAGCATCACACATAATTTCAAAAGGCAATGACCAATCAGGGGGTTGAATGATTGGTGCAGTGATGAGTGCTTTCTTCAATAAATTGAAAGATGTTAGACATGCATCATCAAATTCGAAAGGAGCATCCTTGGCTAGCAAAAGATTAAGTGGTCTAGCAATAAATGAAAAATCTTTTATGAATCTACGATAAAAACCAGCATGGCCAAGAAAGCTTCGAATTCCTTTTATATTCACAGGTGGAGGTAGTTGTTCAATTACTTCAATTTTAGCTTTGTCTACCTCAATACCTCTTTCAGACACTAGGTGTCCCAGCACTATTCCTTCTCTAACCATAAAATGACATTTTTCCCAATTAAGAACTAAGTGCTTTTCTTCACATCTTTGCAAAACCTTGTCTATGTTTTCAAGACAACTATCAAAAGTTTTTCCATAAACAGAGAAATCATCCATGAAAACTTCCATAATCTCTTCAATCATATCAGAAAATATAGACATCATGCATCTTTGAAAAGAAGCTGGTGCATTACATAACCCAAAAGACATTCTACGGTAAGCATAAGTTCCATATGGGCATGTAAAAGTGGTTTTGCTTTGATCATCGGGATGGATCGGGATTTGGTGATATCCTGAATATCCATCTAAGAAACAGAAGAACGAATGGTTCGCTAATCGCTCTCGCATCTCATCTATGAAAGGTAAAGGAAAGTGATCCTTTCTTGTGGCTTTATTTAGTTTTCTATAGTCTATGCACATCCGCCATCCTGTGACGGTGCGTTGCGGAATTATCTCGTTCTTTTCATTCATAATAATAGTCATGCCTCCCTTTTTAGGCACAACTTGTACTGGACTTACGCACTCACTGTGCGGCACAGGATATATAATCCCTGCATGCAGCAACTTTATAACTTCCTTTTTAACTACCTCTCTCATAGTGTTATTAAGTCTACGTTGGGGTTCTCGAGAAGGTGAGACAGAAGGATCTGTTGGAATACGATGGGTACGAATCATAGGACTGATTCCTATAAGATCTTGGAGTGAGTAGCCGATAACTGAGTGATGTTTCTCAAGAATGGTCATTAATCGCAGAGTTTGATCCTGAGTGAGTTTATCGCTAATGATCACAGGAAACTCTGGATTATTGTTTAGGAAAGCATAGGTAAAACCGGGTGGTAAAGTTTTAAGCTCTATGGGGGGTCTAGGTGTTTCTGCAAACTCATCTAAGGGTTCAGGTTCAGAAGGTTCGGCTTCTTCTTCTATGAAGAAAGGAGTTTCATCTTCTAAGTCTGATTCTTCTAAAAGCTCTAGAGATGCAGCCTTTACCTCCTCCATAGGATCAGGCAAAAGATATGACTCGGCCTTATTGTTTAAGGAGTGTGAAATTGTTATTGGGAATTTAACGGTTTTTCCAAAAGAAATGTGTAGCTTTCCAGTATGACCTTCATAAAGGAGTCTTCTAAAAGGTTGTCCTATCAACAGGTTGAAGTCCCATGTATCAAAGATATAGAAGTTCAAATGAACCATGGAGCCTTCTACCGTAAGAGGTAGGACATTAATAATTCCATGACTGGGGACTAATCGTCCCGAAGATTCCTTTATGACTTTTGTTGTGGGGGTTAAGACAAGATTTTTAAATAGTTTAAGTGCAAAAGATTCAGACATGATGTTGATCCCCACAACAGGATTATAAAGAGCATTAAATCGATCAGAATTATAAGCACAGCGTATAGTTATAGAGGGTGTGTCCAAAAGGATCACATCAGAGGTAAGCTCTGATTCCTCCAACCATTCGTTACTCATGACTGAGATAAGCTCTCTCAATTGATATTCGCTTGGCAAATAAATGCTAAACTCGCCGTTTTGGGGTTTGTCAATAGAATGGTAGTTTGAAATATTTCCAAAATCGGTAAAAAGATCGGATTCTATATCCAGCATGAAGTCCGGCGGTGGAATTTCTTCCTCTCGTGGCTCAGAACTTGGGATAGCTAAAGTAGATGAAGAATTTGGCAGAGTGTCTACTTCGGCTTCGTAGGTTTCATCATGATGGGTATTATCCATCTCAGCTTCTAGGATTCTATCTAGGATCACTCTAGCTTCATCAGTAGGGATTCGAAAGAAAGAACCTCTAGACATTGTGTGTAGCATTTGTTTGTGATTTTTCTGAAGACCTCGAAAAAAGTGGAATAAAAGAACAGGGTCTTCAAGATTAAGGTTTGGACCAGATTCTAAAAGATCAGAAAAACGTTTAAATTATTTTTAGAGCCCAATAAAGAATTAGAAGAAATAGACGTAGTCTATTTTTATCTTCCCATGGAGAATTAGAGCCCGACCTTTTTAGTCTGATGTTTTCGGGCCATGTATATATTTTTCTAAATAGTTTTGCATCTAGAAATGCGCTCGAGAAAGTGGGCCCACAGAGGGGCCAGAGAGAGGGCGGGCGCCCAGATCAGGTGGGCGGGCGCCCGGCTCCTGTTCCCCCTAGGTCCCAACTTTCTCTGTTATGGAAAATGCACTTATGGTAATCCGAATAACCCGTCAGATGGAAAGTTTCGCACGCACATCGACGGGAGCAACCCGAACAATCCATAGAGGCACTCTTTGACCCCTATATAAAAAGACCCCTGACATCAGTTTTCAAACACCAAGCCATCAAGCCTTCTCTTCTTCTTCAATTAGAGCTTGATTAGTTCCTTGCTGCTCCAATGGCCGAGAAGTACCATGATGATTGGGAAGTCGTCCCCTTCAACCTCAACATGGTGCCTGTGGAAGACCCCGATGCCCGTGCTCTCATCCCGGCCAACACAGAGCGACAGCTAGAAGCCATGCCATTACGCCAACGCAGCTCCGCCCAATCCTACCATGCTCAACCAGTTCTCACCACACCACCACAACCCCTACTTCTCAAGGGATCATCATCCAAGACGAAGACCACTATCAAGGTGACCGCCACGAGGATCCTTCCACCAAGACCCAATGAGAGGGTCGTTGGAGTCAAGACCAACCGGAGCGGCGAGATCAGCAGCTTTCGCTACACTACGGAGGAGGAAAGGCCTTACTTTGAAGGGATTAGAGCAGCCAAAGTCCGTTTCATCCCTCCAAAGGCAGCCCCGAAGCACGCTCTCAATGCTTTTGAGACACCTCCCAAGCATCGCAAGACTATAATGGATATTGATGAGGACGTTCGCAGACTAGACAGAGTTATCATAGACCTCCAGTCCTCGATTAATTCCCTCACTAGGCAGCTCTCTAACCACAACACCATTATACTAGGCCTTAGGCAGGATCTTGCTAGTGCCAACAAGAAGATTAAGGAATTAGAGCGCCGCTAAGTTATCTAGATTAGACCTTGAGGCAATGCATCTTAGTCATTTATCTTTAAATTCGGTTTAGGTTTATTATTATTATCAGTTTGCTACTATCGTCAGTTTGCTACTAGTCTTTTGTAATAAATGCCTCAAGATTAATAAAGAGTATTATTATTATTATGTCTTGTGTGTCTCTACTTTATTTTTGTGCAAGAAAGCAGAAAACAAGTATGGGGGACATCCCTCAACATGCTAAACACACTCCAACCACACCACTCCACGATTCAGGTACACACTCTGCACACTTTACTTTACACATACATATTTTTTGGATTATGCAGAATACTGTTTCCGACATGATAAAAAGATTAAAACATTTCTAATCATGATTAATCTCAATCTGTGATATTTCCTGAAAACTTGCAATTATTAAAAAATCATTTTAAAACCCTGTGTTACTTAAGTCAATATGGAATGTGAGATGGTAGAGTACGAGTTTCTTATTCTTGATATCATTGCTACTTGGAGAATTTATTTCAAAATATTTAAAATTCTAGCTACCATCCTCAGTGTTTTATATGCCTGATAAAACTAAAAATATTAATTATGATTATAATAGCTATCTACTCTGTATTGAGTTTGTTCAAAATGAGTTAGACCCTTATTGAGAGATTTATCATGCTCCTAAGATCAAGACATTTGTTCAGAAAGATTCACTCTTCCGAAGTATTATTGCATTAGAGGCATGGGCTATGCAAAAATAGAGATATTTCGAGGAACTAAAAAGGAGCAACTGCTCGACAACCTCGCAGAAAAAAATGGACAAGTGTCCGGTAGTAGAATTAGGGGTACCTCGGTATCCACTTAAAAAAAGAGAAAAAAGAGAAAATGATAGCCCATGGTCCCTCTAATAAGCAATATGCCACCAAGAGTTGATAAAGATTTTAATTTCCAAGGTCTTTGATCTAAGAGTATGACATTCCCCTCCTCGGATCCCGTTTTGATCAGGCAACAAATGCAAAGTAAGTATGCTTGAGAATTTTTGCAAATTAAAACAGCCTCAGTGAGATATATAAAAGATAATGAGTGATCTGAGAGAACCTATGAGGATAAAAAGGTATGCTAGCTTTCTTTCAAAATTATACAAAAATTCCAAGTAACAGGATTGAGAAGAAAAGATCTTTGCTCTTAATCATATACTTCCCTGACTACAGTACAAAGTGGAATTTTAACACCCTGCAAATATAAAAAATGTTTTAAAATGTTTTACCCCAAATATTTTTCTTAACCATCCTTTTCTCGAGGACGAGTAAAAGCCTAAGTATGGGGGTATTTGTTGACGGTACTTAAGTATCAATTTTAATTATCAAATAAACACGAGAAAGGACCAATATGCAACCAACACCTAGAATTAGGGTTTGATCTGACAGAATTCCACGAGTTTTGTTGTTTATCTATTTCTGCAGGGGGTTATCAGGAAATAAGGAAGAAAGGCCCACATGTCGAGATTACATAGAGATATCAATGCACCGCACGATTTTCTACCATCTAGAAGACTCCAGAAGCCACGGGAAGAAAACAGAGGCCGAAAGGGGCCAGGCCCAGGGCGCCCGCCCTAGTGACCTGGGCGCCCGCCCCCTGCTGGATTGCATTCAGGACTCTCTTCGCACGGGATGTTCTACTGACCTATTGGATCAAGGAAAACATAGTACCACCTCGCCTACCGACCCAAAAACGCATAGAGGAGGAGGACTATATAAGGAGACCCTCCTGGCCCCTGGAGAAGACATGAAGAAATTATCATAGAGATTGAGGGGTGCCCTCGAAGGAAAACCTCTTCTCTAATTAATATTTCTTTTTAGGCTTAGCAACCAATGTAAAGTAGAAATAGATCTTCTAGTTTCTACTAGATTGAGAGAGATAGAGTGGAGGTGTAGATTGGAGAAAGCCCGGACTGTCGGTGTCTACTCTAAACTTATACCTGCGGGATCAAGTTCTCCTAACCCGAAGCTTGCTCCTAGGATTCTTCAGTATTTCGACTTCTAAATTCTAGTAAGTTCTTGTTTTATTGTTCTTCTGGTTTATGAGTTTACTTTAATCTCTTCGCGTAGAGTTTAGAGTAATCATTGCTGGCGTAAACGTGGTGTTTAGGCTGGGGTACTCATAGATATTCCCTGACTAGCTGGACCGTGGTAGTAGTGAGGAACGTGACAATTCCGAGTTACCTTTGCAAACCACATCTCGTTAGCAGGAAGGATAGGGTTTATAGGTGCGGGTTGAACATCCTTTGTGGTGTCTAGATTCCGTTAGCCTCCCCAATAGAACAGTAGATCATCCTTACCAAGGTTAGAAGGAGACTACGGTTGCATTCTTCTCTATTTATCACTCACATCGAAAGACATTCTTTGTGCCTAAAGGGTTAGTAGTAATAGACTGGTTAGTCAGATGCACTCTTTCTCCTAGTGGTAAAAAAAATAAATACGATACTCTGGATAATTTCCCGGGTGAAATGCTCACCGTTATCAGTGCGCTTGCGGATCAATTCCTTATTGCGTTCCCAAATATCAACACACGGCAGCCGAACTTGGATAAAATCCTTGTATGAGTCTTGCGTCACCATCGAGTTCGTAGCTTGTGCACCTTTCTACCGATAAACTACCACCGTGAGTATACCCTAAGGTAGACTGTCGACTAGCTTTCGTCGACAGTGGCACGCTAGGTAGGGGTGTGCGTACAGCTCTCTAGACAAACAAGATGGTCATCATCCCCGCTTCTGCTGCCGTGGCTGAAGGCCTCACGTTCACCGTCGGCCAGATCACTTGGACGACCCACGCCGGCGGTCTTATGACCATGACTTTGGAAGAGAATCAGATCCGATCTAAAGTAGCGGAAGTGGTGGTCCCGATCATGCCGACCACGACCACTAAAGCTCTGTCTACTCGAGTCCTACTTCCTCGCTACAAGGGAAAATGAGTCGACAATTCCGACCTACTTGAAGCCATCGTTCGCGCCAACCATAGACTTCTTGAAGTCTCCGATCTGGTGGATTCAATCTCATGCCAGACCGCTCGAGCACCGGCACCAAATTTTTTCGACTCCCGTTGACCAACTCGTGCCACCACGCGTGAATGGCTAGGGATGTCCTTGACGATAACAACAACTCCTGAAAGACGAACTATACAGTTCAAGACAACCTCTCCAAACAGAAGTCTTCCTCATGGTCTAAGTAACGCGGCCGACCAGGTCTCGCGCCATACTCGTTCCCTATTCAGGAAGATGGACCTATCATCACGACAACCCGTGCGCCCAGCACGCCACTTCGTCAATATGGTTTCTGTCTGTACTTTGCCAGAAGACAACACCACCAGCACAAACTAAAGTATTGGCTCTGTCCCTACCGAGGTTTTATGCCCCGAGGACGGACTTGGATCTCCGGCCTTACACCCCGGGTTTTCCCCGCTTGCCAGTTTTTCCACCTTGACGAGGAGATTTGGTTTTCAATGTCCGCAACGATGAACCGGTCATCGACGTAGAAACCAACGAGCAAAGGCAGGAGCACGAGCAGCGCAACACCGATCGCGCTCAGCGACGAGCAGACGAAGAGCAGCGACAGCTGGTCCCGAATAACCTTGATGACGGTTTCGACATGGTGGGGAACCAGCAAGTGTTCAAGACACCAAGCGCTAACATGGCTGTCGCCATGATGTTGATGCAAATGTGGATCTGGAAACACAAAGGGCTAATACCCAATTTAAAGTAAGGCATGCCAGCCGATTTGACCTTACAACCGACAAAGGTGATAACTCGAATACTTTGGTCCCAACAACAGCGATACGCCTAGATGCCACGGCCAAGAGGTATTCACATGGAACTTGAGAACTCGCCGAGGTTGACTCGCTGAATTCCTAAGAACTCGTAAGTAAAAAGAAAAAATGCAAGTTGACGAAGTCGTCAAAAAGTAGATGCTGGAATAGATGTAAAAACTTGTGTTTGATTGATTGTGATTCTCTCCTTACATCACTACCAGGTCTATATTAATACCCTGTCCTAAAGAGCTACAACCAGGTACGACTAGAATTCTATTTCCAAACTAAACATAATTCGTATACAAAACAAACTCTAATAACTATAGAAATCATTAATTTATTTATCCTAGTCAATCGGCACGCTTCCACTGTTTCCTCAACGATTCCTACACCCTCCTCCACTATCATAGGCACCTCATCCTCCATCGGCATCGGCAACTGTTAACATCAGCCATCGCCATAGACCAATCATTATTCCTGGACTTGGTCATATTTTGCTGCTCTATCATCGGCATCATAACCCGTCGAAAACTCCTCTGTCAACCAGTCATTACCTTTTTACTTGCCGATCCACGTTTCAGTAACTCCCCAGATATGTGTCCAAAAATGATGTCAACACATGCCCCCCAATTTCGGAGTATAAAGTCTTTAATGTTCCGAAATTCTCACCTAATAATGACATCCTTTTCGCAATTATTTCCTTCTGACAGCAATTAATTGCCAAACACAAACAACCTTAACCCGGATCTCTAGCATGCACCTCGAATTTCTCAACTCCTCGAACCAAATCTCCTAAACACCCGCTAATCGGTAACTTTTCCGTTATTGCCGATGAGCCGACCAGGAGATCTCGCACAGTAAAATATCTCCTAAAATCATGACCGCTTGCTGCCAAATCACTTGCACAATCCCTTGATTACCATGCGAACAGTTACCATATCCACCTGCACACTCTCGAATTTCACAGATATGGCAGAGAGATAAGTCAGAAATGCCCCTGCACACTTTATCATCTAAATACTTCCTTCCTCGACACTCTTTCTCCACCTTGTCATCCTGCATCCTCCAAACCCATCTCCCTAGCGGCGGCATTGTTGAAGAGCCCAAGAACTCCAGCAAAAATTCTCCCCAACTATTCTCCAAGTCTCCGATCTTCTTCTTCTCCGGGAAAAAATGGCCGTCAACTTCATCGTCCCTGAGGTTAATCTATCCCCATTTTTTCTCTCTTTGTCGTACTTTTACCTTCTTGCAAATCTACTTACTTAGCATTTACTTTCTTTCTTTTTCTCTATTCTTCCATTCTTCAAATCTTTAGGAATTAAGCAAAAAATTTGTCATCCCTACCAAGCAACCTCATCTCCAATGCCTCGGTCCATTGGGTGACTCGGATCCCACTGACTTGATCAACGCAGAAACCAAAAGAATACCCTTTAGGGCCAAAATTTTTTCATTAGATCTATGGAAAGATACCTTTCGATCCTGGCCAAGTTCCACCAAGGGATGGAAGGATTGGTTTTTGAGAGTCAGCAACTCGAATGAGGTACAATGGGGTGAACGCAAACTAGATCAGTGTATCAGGCTATCCATTGCCGATATGGATAGAAATGAGTCACTACTAATAGCTGCTTCGTACTTCTGGTCTGACACTCTCAATGCTTTCCTGTTCGGTCATGGCTCTACTTCTCCCACTCTTGCCGATGTGCTCATGCTTACTGGCTTAGATATTGCATCTGCCGATGATGGCCATCTGTTCGACCATAAACCTGAACGTAAGGTAGAAACCTGCAACATCGGCGATTGGTCAGGACATATCCAGAAGTACCAGAAAACAGGAGCAGTTGGGCAACGGGAACACGCCATCTTCCTGAAAATGTGGCTAGACAAATTCGTTTTCTGCGGCTGATTGGTAGGACCAACCTCCGTCTACTTATCGGCAGCAGAAAGGTTAGCCGATGGTGGCCGATTCCCTCTTGGCCGATAACTGCTAGGTTCTGCCTATCACCTCCTCCATCAATTGACTGAGAAGCTCCTGTTAGTTGAACCCATCGGCATCCTAGGAGGCCCCTGGTGGTTCATCAACATGTGGCTTAATGTCCACATGCACAAACGTCTTCGGTTCGATCTCTTTGCACAGCGATTTCCCAGAGATATTACTGAAGATTATGAATTGGTTGACGATGAATTGGCAACTCGCCCACCCATCAATTATGGTGAGGCTGCTATAGTTCTGCCTAGCACCAGCTGCAACGAAAACCAAATTGGCTGATTCTTCCAAACCTTGTACGATGGCCTTACCAAGGAACAGCGAGCATGGATGCCTTACGAAGATCTAGAAACTAGATTCCCGCTCACCTTCCATCCTTTCAACCATGCTCTCAACAAGGATAATGACTTAATGATGGCAATCATCACTCCGAGGGCCATCCGAGTGAACACCTTGGGTAGTTGGAAAAATACTAGCCCCACCAATGTGTTTTACAACCCATCGGCACTAGCTCGCCAACTAGCTTTGGGCCAACTGCCGATCAGACTCTCTTATGCCGATGTGGTGAAGCCAAGGGAGACCATAACCAATGGGCTTGAGTGGATAAGGATAGCTCAGCTTCAGCCAAATGCCGATACGATAGACATCTACCTATCGGCCTGGGTGCCAGCTCTTTTTATTACTCAGCTATACAAACATTGGTGGGAGGAATGGAAGGAGCACCAGTTTAGCGCATCGACCCAGACATACCGTGGCATGATCAACCCCGACTACGAAGTCCCCGATAACATTGTAAGTCTTTTACCGATACTTCGATTCTTCTATTGTCTCTGATCCTGTCAATAACTTATTTGTTTTCTATTTTTCAACAGGTTGATAATCCAGTACCGACAGTCAGCAGGAGTGGAAGGCCGATCGAACTCCTCTCGTCAGGCCCAATCTCTCTGATCGGCCATAACGCACCAAGCCTAGCAGCTTTGAAGCATCGCACTGTGCGCTTCAAGAAGACGACCACCAAACGGTCAAAAGCATCTCCATCGGTAGCCGCTCCCACCCTAGCATAGGCTTTCAAGGTAAAACTCTTTAATTTCCTTTGCATGCACCGATTCCATCCTATACTCATATCATCCTTTCAGGGCACATCGGCCGCAACAAGAACTTCATCGGTAACTTTATCTTTCAGTAAAATTTCACCAGTATTCTTTTATGGTTTTACTCATAAAATTTTTGGTTGTTGCAACAGCAGACTGGCAAATTGGGTAGGACCAGAAGTGCTCAAACGTCTAGTGTAGATGCCTCCAGCCCAGTCAAGCTAAGAGAAAAGGCCCAAAAAGCACCAAGTCGCAACCAAAGCGCTAGAGGACACCACCATCTCCTCCTCCTCGTCCAGCATCACCGATCCATGTAGCATCATCCCCTTCTTCACCAGAAGCCCAGACACAAGAAGTTCCTTCTCCTTCTCGACAAGTATCCCAGCAGCAAGAAGCACCAGCCGATGTCTCTGAACAGGTTGCCAATCCGGCTGATCTGGGCACGTCATCGGCCGTCCCTCTAGAACAAACGATCACCATACCTCCTCAAGGTAAAGTATCGATCATAGCATGATCACCGATGAATTTTATTTTGTAAATCATAATCATCCTTGTAATTGCTCAGTTGAAGTCATTCCATCGGCAACTCCAGCCGATCAACCTATAGTACCGGCTGCATCCACACGCTAGAGGCAGGAAATCGCTCTGAAGCAAGTAAGTTATTTGATCTCTAGCCTTTATATTATTAATACTTGATCATCGAATAACTTATCTCCATTCCCTTTTTAGGAATAAGATTCTCCAGACAGCCTATTCTCCTTTTCCATCGACATTTCCGATGACAAGGGTGAAGAAGCAGGTTCTTCTCAAGGAGTAGGAATCAAATCGGCAGAGATTAAAGCTAAGCTGGAAGACTTGTTGGCTCTGCTGCATCAAGATACAACCCAGATAGTAGATGATTCTGATCCAGCCAAAGCTTTATTGAAGACTCCTCGTGGTTAGGTCCCAGCCGATGCAGAAGAAATCCTTTTCCAAGTTGCACACTTAGAAAGCCGTCAGCTCCAATATAAGAAACCAACTCAGCGTCTTGCCGATAGAGATGCTCACGCCCGGCTCACAGAAGAAGTGATGCAAGTAAAGCGCGCTACCGATGAAAAACACAAGAGCATCGGCATTCTACAGTACTCGGGGGATGAGCTAAAGCAGAAGATTTTCGATCTATCAGCAAGAAGAGAAGCCCTGCTAGCTGAACTCAAACAGGTAGAAGAGGCTCTGACCCAAGCTCAGCAAGAAGAAAGCCAGCTGTCGGAAATGCTTAGAACTCTTCAGCAAGAAAGAAATATTCAAGCTCGCAAAGCACTGCAGATGAAGAAGAGGCTAAAGCCGATAGAGGGTCCTGCCGATGAAGATATTTGAGAGATAGAAGCGGCCAACCAGATCCGTCTGCGTGCCATATCTACTATCCAAGCTCTGCTGAACCTGTGAGCTTTTCATCGGCAACTCATTCAATTTTGCCCTTAGAAAACTTCCAATTATTTTGGTCTAGCTGATAGGAGTGTTATCGGCACTTTTAAACACTATGCATGATCCTAGACATATTTCATCCAGCCGATAGGAGTGTTATCGGCGTTTGAACTTTTATGCGTCAACCCAAATAGTAGGATAGTATTTCTTTAAATATTTTCCATTTAAAGCTCTGAGAAAATCAACTCCTTCAAGAGTTTCTAAAATATAAGCATTGTTAGGAGCAGACCGAATTATCTGATAAGGACCCTCGCAATTAGGAGACCATTTTCCAAACTTTGAACTTTTAGTCCCAATCTGTAGAATTAATTTCCATACCAAATCCCCATCAACAAACTCTTTGGCTTTCACCTTTTTATCATACCATTTAGCAACTCTCTTCTTATTTTCTTCTATGCTAATCAAAGCCCTCAACCGATGCTCTGCCAAATCATCCAACTCATCCTTCATCAAAGTGGCATAATCATCGGCAGTCAATTGATCTTGAAAAGACATTTGCCTAGATGCAGTCTTAATTTCCCATGGTAACACCACATCATGTCCATATACCAACTGATAGGGTGAAACTTTGGTCGATCCATGACACGCCATCCGATATGACCACAAAGCTTCTTTTAACAATGTGTGCCATCTTCTTGGATTTTCTTCAACTTTCCACTTAATAAGATTAATAATCCCTTTGTTAGAAGCCTCAACCTATCCATTAGCTTGAGCATAGTAAGGAAAAGAATTCAACACTTTAATCCCCACACCGGTTGCAAATTCATCAAAATCTCCTGATGTAAACATGGTACCCTGATCGGTAGTGATTGTTTGAGGAATGCCAAATCGGTAAACAATGTGCTCTTTCACAAAATCAATCATGTTGACCGATGTCACTTTCTTCAAAGGAATAGCTTCAACCCATTTAGTAAAGTAATTAGTAGCAACTAAGATAAACTTATGCCCCTTGCTTGATGGCGGATAAATTTGTCCGATGAGATCAATAGCCCAACCTCGAAACGGCCAAGGTTTGATAATGGGATTCATGGTCGATGCGGGTGCCCTTTGAATATTACCAAACTTCTGACATCCTTTGAAGTATTTAAAGCAATTTTCAAGTATAGTCGGCCAATATTATCCGTTTCTCCTAATCATCCACTTCATCTTGAAAGCCGATTGATGTGCTCCACACACTCCTTCGTGAATTTCACCCTTCAAGCTCCTAGCTTCATCATCACCCAAACATTTGAGCAAGACTCCATCTATAGTTCGATAATATAACTCCTCTTCAAGGAGTACATATTTTGTAGCTTGAAACCTAACACGCCCCTCAACTTTCTTAGATGGATCCTTTAAATAATCAATAATTTCCTTTCTCCAATCATCGGCACCAACTGCTGATAATATATTTAAGATGGGTTGATACCCTGAGGCGTGTTGAGCCAATCGGTTGGCTTCTTAATTATGCAACCAAAGAATATGCTCTAGCCGGAAATCCTTGAATTCCCTTAATAGTTGTACACACCTTTCATAGTAGGTTATCAAAACCTCACTTCGGCATTCATAAATTTCAGCCAACTGATTTATAACGAGCATAGAATCACCAAAGATCTCAACAGCTTGGCATGAACCTCCTTTAACATTTCCAACCCTTTGATCAAAGCCTGGTATTCAGCTTGATTATTTGTTGACGTAGCAATAATCAGCAAAGAAAACTTATACTTCTTTCCTCGAGGAGAAATTAACATTATACCGATTCCTGCCCCCCGGTCACATGTAGATCCATCACAGAAGAGCGTCCAAAGAATAATTTCCAAGGCATTCACTACACCACAGTGTTGAGTCGCAAAATCGGCCATAATCTGTCCTTTAACTGCTTTAGCCGATTCGTAACGTAGATCAAATTCCGATAATGCCAATATCCATTTGCCGATTCTACCATTCATAATCGGCATTGATAACATATATCGGACCACATCATCTTTGCATATAACAGTGCATTCAGCTGATAGCAGTATAAGCATAAGGACAACTTTTCAATTGTCGAATACCTTGTTTCAGCATCCACCAGTCTTCTACTTAGATAATAAATCACACGTTCTTTTCCTGCTGCATCTGTCCCTGCTGGAATCCAGTAGCCTGTTGATTCTGCTAGGCCATTTGTGGAAAGACAAACTGCTCTGTCCATCCATTGTTGACATTCATCGGCGTAGGCCCTGCCGATGGCTGATAATTAGGAGTCAGCATTGGGGTAACGTACCCTGTCTGAGTTATAAACCTCTGGTGCATCAGCAGTGGATCCACCGATGCATTAGGCACTTGGAATGTCAACATCTGAAACCCTCCTATAAGAGGCCTCACAGTAGTGGTTTTGGAATATTGAGGATTTTGAGCCATCGGTGATACTTGAGGTGCCGATGTCATAGGAGCCCTACCTGACACGTAAGCCACTTGAGATATTCTAGAACTATTCATAAAAAACTCTGGAGGCATACCATATCCCCACCAGTTAGGAGGAACTTGACAATTCTAGAACATAGATCCTGACATTGCCGATGCCAATAGATCTATAGCAAGCTGAATTTGTTCTTTTGATGTTGCTGGATTAGTCCTCATCGGTGTAGATTGCCCATTAGTCATCCCTAATGTGCTTGGAGGAGAAATAACTTCTGTACCCGCAATGGTTGGAGGAGCCGATGGAGCCGTAACCGATGATGACCCTCGCTGATGATAGGCTAGGCTCACATAAGATGGTGGTATCTGTCCTTCTTTGAAAGTTATAGCCACAACATTGAAAACTGTGTTGGATAGCACACTGGATTGATTAATTAAAGAACGATTAATAGCATTTTCAACCATCTCTTGCAATTTACCAGGATTAGCTTCAAAAGTGATTTACCGAGGCATCGGCAATGCTTCCTTTTGGATCACCTCGCTGCTCCTGTTGACACTAAAGGATTTCAAACATAGCTGCTTGTATTCCTCCATAGCTTTTGCCATAGCTTGCTTCTGCTCATCTCTGAGATTGGCTTCAGTTACAGGGATGATGTTATCCGTATCGAAATCAGTATTCGACATGTTAGTCTTGATGATGAATTTGAATTTGTCCCACCGGGCGTGCCAAAAGATGTGTTGATGCAAAAGTGGATCTGCAAACACAAAGGGCTAATACCCAATTCAATGTTAAGGCGTGCCAGCCGATTTGACCTTACAACCGACAAAGCTGATAACTCGAATACTTTGGTCCCGACAACAGCGATGCGCCCGGATGCCACGGCCAAGAGGTATTCATGCGGAACTTGAGAACTCACCGAGTTTGACTCGATGAATTCCTAAGAACTCGTAAGTAAAAAGAAAATATACGAGGTGACGAAGTTGTTGAAAAGTAGATGCTAGAATAGATGTAAAAACTTGTGTTTGATTGATTGTTATTCCTTACATTGCTACTGGGTTTATATTTATATCCTATCTACAAGTGTTACAATCAAACACGACTAGGATTCTAATTCCAAAATAAACGAAATCTGCATACAAAACAAACTCTAATAACTACGGAAAATATTAATTTTTCCATCCTAGGCGGTTGGTGCACCGTCATCCTTCTCTCGGCAAGTCCCACACCCCCTTCTACTATCATCGGCAAACTACCTTTCATCGGCATCGGCAACCATTAATATCGGCCATCAGCATAGATGAACCATCATCTCTGGACTTGGCCACATTCTGCTGTTTCGCCATCGGCATCATAACCCATCGGCAACTCCTCTGATAACCCGTCACCACTCTTTCACCTGCCGATCTTCATTTCATTAACTCCCATATATGTGTCCAAAGATACATATCCAAAAACGATGTCAACAGTTGGGGGTCTCCCGATGCGCTCTTCTCAGCCACTTCCGACGTTAGGATTTTAGTCTTCCCCTTAGCGTCCAACATGTTTGTAGGGAAAGGGTGTTGATCAATCTTCATCGGCTTTTGAGCTTTAGAGCTGTCAAATTTAATTCTCCCAGACTCTATAGCCGATTGCAGCTGTTGTCTGAACACTTTGCATTCATTTGTACTGTGAGACATTGCATTATGCCACTTGCAATACTTGATCTTCTTCAATTCTTCTGCCGATTGAATCACATGGTTGGGGGACAATTTAATTTGCCCCTCCTGAAGTAGAAAGTCAAAAATGGTATCGGCTTTTGTGATGTCAAACGCAAACTTTTCTAGCTCTTTATGGCCGAAAGGACAAGACATCGGCTTTTTGGTTTTTACCCATTCTGCCAAGCCGATGACTGGTTCTTCAAGAGACATGTGGCAGTACACTCTTGCGTGTACATCACGACCGTGGAGACTCATGACGCCTTGAAGCTTCGATCGGACGAAACTTCTGGCACACCATGTGGAAGTACACTCTTGCGTGTATCTCCAATCTCACACAACAAGCAATCAAGAGCTTAAACGCATCTACTACAAAGGCATGCAAGGTGCAAGTCAATCCCGCTAGGCATCTGACAAAGCTAAACTATATTCACAGTTGTTCCATATTGTCTCATGCTAGCGGCATGGATCTCGTCGACTATAAGAAGCAACCGTCTTGCAGGCTCGGTTCAGGACTGAGAAAAAGACCATCAGCTATGCAACGCCGATTTTGACTTCAACTGTGTCTTGATTGAGAGTTCTCACTCTCTCAAAAGTTATAGTTGTCAAGCAAACCGCTAAACTTTGTCCAAGGTTCCTAGCGATCCTTGGAGCTGTCTAGTCAGCTGCTCAGCCTACTTACTTCGACCACCTATCGTGTCGCAATGATAATCGCCGCGAATAACGGCGGTACGACAACCACGACCACCATCATGATAACAAAGTCAAAAAGCTTGAGGGCTAGACAATTTTAAAACCATCGACCAGACTTTCGTCCAAAGATAAGTACACTTCTAATATTTTATTTATTTTTGGCACAATATTATTTATTATCCTTCAAAAACAATTTTTTGGTTAGTCGACTTGTTTTTTCTCCTACACGAGTTTTCCACAGCCGCACTGTCTCCGACTCCTCCCTACACGTGCATGAGATCTGCCCTCTACGTTCTGGGTGGTCGGTAGTAGCTCTCTGGCGAGGCTGGCAATCCTATGCATGCCTAGGTTCCACACCTCATGCTGGTTGTTGGCTAGACCAGAGCTGGTACAAGCTCTAGGATGAATTAACTACTCGTGCTAATTTTATAACAAAAAATCTAAAACTAATCTCAATGCTGATTTTTTATCTACAATTTATTTATACATCATGTACTACCTATTCTTCATATTTATTTTTAAGGAGTTTGGCCCAGTCAACAAGCAACGCTCGGGGACTCGTCGACTATTCCCTACGCTGTGCTCGGGGACTGCTCCGACCAGCGAGCACGTTTACGTTCCCAACTAAGCTCGGGAACTTGTCGACTAGTCTCTACGCTGTGCTCGAAGACTGCGCCGACCACCGAGCACGTTTACGTTCCCAACCATCCTCTGGGACTGGTCGACCAGTCTCTATGTCGTGTCTCGGGGACTGTGCCGACCACCGAGCACGTTTACATTCCCAACCGTGCTTGGGGACTCATCAATCGCTCCCTGCTCTGTGCTCGGGACTTGTTTCGATTACACTCTGACCACAGCTTGGAGACTGCTCTTCTCAGGTACATATGAATTGGACTCATATACAACTGAGGGATAATTTTAATTTTTTAGACCTTGCTACAAGGCTCATGCTTCGCCTTCCAGCAAGCTCGGGGACTACATCGGTACGATGCATCTGGCGATGCATCTCAGTATCAGATTTTCTATGAGAAATTTTTCTTTTTGACCCTCGCACCACGTGCCTACGTCACCTACTACCAGGCTCAGGGATTAACTGGGCACACTTCACATTGCAGTGAATTTGCTTGCTTTTTGAAAGTCTATACTTTTCAGAAAAGTACTATGGTCACACTTCATCAAGAAACAAATCTTTTTTGTTTAAGAGCACCATGCATTCTTCGAACAACCTGCTTCTTCGATATCGATGTTGATCAACTGTCTTTTGAGTCGGTTAAAATATCATTGCAACTGTTTGATCGAAGATGGCAAGTCTTGATGGTCGAAGAAGCTCAAGATGGCGTGTTGCATCATAATACATGGAGCTCGGGGACTAGCTGTGGGGGTATAGACCCCTATACACTTACGACTAGACTTGGGCCAGGAGGTTTGGCCCATCACAAGACAGTTCGAGGCTCGATTCAACTGCTCGGAGTTTTACGCAAGGAAACAAGACGTGGATATCAAGCAGGATCCTAGTCGGTTAGAATAGGAATTGATGTCACACTATCTATGGCAATTGTAACTGACTAGGATTAGCTTCCAGATCTGTAACCCTGCCCTCTAGACTATATAAGGAGAGGCAAGGGACCCCCCTTAGACATCTTATCTCAACTCAACACAATCCAATACAATCCGACGCAGGACGTAGGTGTTACGCCCACACGGCGGCCGAACCTGGATAAAAACATTGTCCGTGTATTGCGTCACCATCAAGTTCGTAGCTTGCGCACCTATCTACCGACAAACTACTACCGTGGGTATACCCCAAGGTAGACTGCCGACCAGCTTTCGTCGACACTATGGAAATCATTAATTTATCTATCCTAGGCAATCGGCACGCTACCACTATTTCCTCGACGATTCCTACACCCTCCTCCACTATCATCGGCACCTCATCCTCCATCGGCATCGGCAACTGTTAACATCAGCCATCGGCATAGATCGATCATTATTCCTAGACTTGGTCATATTCAACTGCTGTATCATCGACATCGTAACCCTTCAGAATCTCCTGTGTCAAACAGTCATTACCTTTTTACTTGTCGATCCACGTTTTTGTAACTCCCTAGATACGTGGCCAAAAATGATGTCAACATATGACAAACCTCGATCGACTCCCAGACACCCTAGAATACCAGGGTGTTCGGACTAACATACGGGCACACTTAATTGCTGCCATGGGACAGACCATAGATCTCCTCAAAAGAGTTCAAGCCATCTCCTACACGGAGGTCTCCTCTGACCAGACCCATCGTAGTCAGGCCTCACCACGGCCCGGCGGGCATCGCCGTAGCCGTTCGCCCGTCGATGACCGTAGGAAGGAAGCTCATCGCGACGACCATGGTCGGGACGCCGCTCGGAACTGCGAGCAAAGGCGCGGATATGACCAGGACGTGGACTAGGGAAGAACCCGTGATCTACGGCAGAACCTCTCTCACAAGGACGCCCGCGAGCGCATTAACACACGCATCAATGATAGGGCGGCACACGAAAAAGTGCGCTGCATCGAGTACGATGCAGCCCACAGTACCCTGGCCTAAAACAGTTCTCCTCGCATCTCCGGCAAGTCGTTTGGCCACGCAATTTCAAGCTCGAGAAGCTCAAAAAATATGACGGCAAGGAAAACCCCGAGAACTGGATCACTCTTTATGAGATCGCGGTCCGGTCAGGAACAGGGGACGAGCATGTCATGGCAAATTATCTCCCGGTCGTCCTCGACCAAGCTGGTCACCAATGGCTCCTCAGCTTGCCTAAAAACTCATTCGACTCATGGGAAGAACTACGGTAGGCATTCATCGACAACTTCATCGCCACCTGTGAGTAGTCGGGAAACAAGTACAATCTTGAGAGGATAAGGGACCAAAAAATGAGCCCTTGCACGATTACATCCGACGCTTCTCGGATATGCGTCTCAAGATCCCAAAGATATCCCACAACGAGGCTGTTTCGGCTTTCATCAAATGTCTCCGCTTCCACGAAGCTTTGACAAGCAAACTACTTCCCAAGAGGCCGACCACGGTCGCCGAACTCCTTGCCACGGCCAAAAATTATGGCAACGCTGACGATGCAGAAAAACTCATCGGAGAAGGCATCCGAGGAACTGAGTAGCCTCCCCAATGGGACGACAGCCGTGGACGTTTTGACAACTGAAACCCTCGGCGTAGTGACAACCGTGACCACCGAGAAGGGTGGGATAGGCGCCACGACAACCGCAATGACTTCAAAGGCAAGCGACCTCGCGACAACGATCACAAGGTGAACACAGTCAAGCGTTCCAATGGCGATGAGACTATTAGGAATATTACAACCAGACCTTGAAAGGGTCGTGCCAATTTCATCCCAAGTCTAACCGTACGATGGAGGAATGCCGCATCCTCAAGAGCATCTACACGCAGTGAGCCGCTCAAGGTGACGTCGTCAAGACTACCGGGAAACACCACAGGCGCAACCAAGTGGACAAAGACGAAGACCAGGACAGGGACCCATGGCATCAATACGTCAATCCAACCTACGTAGTCCACTCCATCTTTGGAGGGAAAGTTTCAATTGAGTCAAAGCTGGAAAGGAAACTTCTCAAGAGAGCCTGCCTAAATGTCGATAGCTCTGATGGACTGGTCGCCGACCCAAAGTTCCCCCCTAGTCTCACCGAGAGATATCCTTTAGCACACAAGATAAATGGGCTGCTATCCCGGAACCAGGACGTTTCCCATTGATCCTGGGCCGTGGATCAACAGCGTCAGATTCTAGCGTGTGCTCGTAGACGGTGGCAGCTCCATCGACATCCTGTTTCGCAACAGCTTGCCTGCTCTCAAGCTAACCCCTGCGCAACTGAAACCATACGAAGCCCATTTTTGGGGTCTTCTACCGGGCCAAAGTTCAATACCTCTTGGCCAAATAACGCTCTCCGTCCAGTTCAGAACGCCAGACCACTTTCGCACAGAGTTTGTAAACTATGTGGTCGCCTGTTTCGATGGAACTTACCACACCATTCTGGGTCATCGTTCTCTCACCAAGTTCATGGCAGTTCCATAGTATTCATACTTGGTCCTCAAGATGCCAACCGAGAAAGGCTTCCTGACCGTTAGAGGAAATGTTTACACAGCATTCACCTGCAAGGAGGAAAGCTTCAAGATCACGGAAGCCATCGACCTCTCGATTCGGATGGCAGAAACTATATCCCAAGCAGCACAAGTCTCATCCGACCAGGTCAAGCTACCCGAGCAGCAGACCCCAAGAAACAACATCAAGTGCAAGGAGCACAAGGAAGTCGAGCTGGTTGACGGCGATCTAGAGAAAACGGCTCTCATCGGAGCCAATTTGGACGCCAAATAGGAAGACGCGCTCGTCAGGTTTCTAAGGGACAACGTAATCGATTTTGCATGGAAGCCCGTAGACATGCCCGGTGTCCCATGAAGCCTGATTGAGTACTCCTTAAACATCTCGAAGACCGCAAGATCAATCAAGCAGAAGCTACGACGGTTCGCTCATGACAAAAAGGAGGCTATTAGGATAGAAATTTCACGGCTTTTAGCAGTCGGGTTTATTAAAGAAGTGTATCATCCCGATTGGCTCGCCAATCCGGTCCTTGTAAGGAAAAAGAATAATGAATGGAGAATGTGCATTGTTACACCAATATCAATAAACATTGTCCTAAAGATCCTTTCGGTCTCCCCCGCATAGACGAGGTGGTCGATTCAACGGCCGGATGCGAATTACTCTATTTTCTTGACTGCTACTCTGGTTATCACCAAATCTTGTTAAAAGAGGACGACCAGATTAAAACTTCTTTCATCACCCCCTTTGGAGCATACTGCTACACCACCATGTCCTTTGGACTAAAAAATGCTGGAGACACTTACCAACGCGCTATTCAGCAATGTCTCCACAACGAGATACGGGACGACCTTGTTGAAGCCTACGTCAATGACGTTGTCGTCAAAACCAGAGATGCCGGTACTCTGATATATAACCTAGACCGCACCTTTAAAGTGCTAAACAGATACAAGTGGACGTAGGGCCATGCTCGATATGCGACCACCAAAAAATGTAAAGGACGTCCATAAACTCACAGGGTGCATGGCTGCTCTTAGCCGTTTCATATCTAGACTAGGAGAGAAAGAGCTCCCCTACGTCAAAATACTTAAAACATCCAAAAAATTCACATAGATAGACGAAGCCGACACTGCATTCACGTAGCTCAAAGTTTTCCTCACCTCACCTCCCGACCTCACTGCGCCTCAACCTAATGAGGACCTACTCCTCTACATCGCGGCAACCGATCGGGTCGTATCCATGGTGCTCGCAATGGAACGAGATGAACCGGGCCACGTCTACAAAGTCTAGTGACCAGTATACTTCATAAGCGAAGTCCTAAACAAGTCCAAGACCAGGTGCCCCCAAATACAAAAGCTAATCTACGCTATTCTAATCACATCTAGGAAGTCGAAGCATTATTTTGATGAACATCGCATCATAGTAACTACAAGTTTTCCGCTGGGGGACATCCTGCGCAATAAGGACGCCAATGGCAGAATTGTGAAATGGGCCATGGAGCTATGCCCCTTTTCGTTGATTTCCAGAGTCGTACGACAATCAAGTCCCAAGCCCTATCCAACTTCATTGCAGAATCGATAGATCTCAGCGCACCGCCTGCTCCAGATATCTAAGACCAGTGGTTAATGTTTTTTCATGAGTCCTTAAACATCAACAGTGCCGGCGCCGGGATCCTTTTCGTTTCACCAAACAAGGACAAACTATGTTACGTCCTTAGAATCCTCTTCCCCACGTCTAACATTGTGGCCGAGTACGAAGCATGCTTACATGGCATACGACTGGCCGTGGAATTAGGAGTCAATCGCCTTTACGTCCACAGTGACTCCACCCTAGTCATTAACCAGCTCAATAAGGAGTGGGACACGACTCATGAGAAAATGGATCTGTTCGGCTAGGAGATCCGCAAATGGGAAGCAAATTTTTATGGAATAGAGTACATACACGTAGTCCGGGATAAGAATCAAGCAGCAGATGCACTGTCAAAGATAGGATCATCCCAGGCCCAGATATTGTGAGACATTTTCGTCCAAGACATTGACAAAGCGAGCATCGGAGATGACCCAGTCGATAAGCCAAACAGCGAGGCACTGCTCGTATAGGACGCCACTCCGACAACCAGCAGCGATGACTGGCGCATGCCTTTCATTAAGTATCTCTTAGACGGTTTCGGCTTTCAAGACAAGATCGGGAACGAACGCCTCATTCGACGATCCAGAAATTACATACTGGTCGACAGACGACTTATGCGCAAGAATGCCAATTCATAAGTCTTGTTAAAGTGCATCAGCCAAGACGATGGCCCCAGGCTGCTAGAAGACATACACGCTGGATCCTATGGCAATCACGCAGCCTCTCGAACGCTGGTTGGAAAAGCTTTCCGAGCAGGATTTTACTAGCCGTCTGTTGTGGCCGACACCGAGAAGCTGGTCCAGTGATGTGAGGGTTGTCAGTTCTTAGCTAAGAGGACTCATATACCGGCTCACGAAATTCAGACGATACCATCATCATGGCCATTTGCTTGCTAGGGCCTAGACATGATTGGGCCATTCAAACCCGCTCCCACCAATTTCAAGTTCGTATTCGTGCTGGTCGACAAATTCTCCAAGTGGATCGAGTACATGCCATTAGTCAAAGCAACTTTAGAAAAAGCTGTAGAATTCCTCAATCAAATCATACACCGATTCGGGGTTCCTAACAACATAATCACTGACTTGGGTACCCTGTTCACTGGCACTACATTCTGAGACTTCTATGATGATAGAGGCATAGTCATAAAGTACGTGTCGGTAGCACACCCCCGAGCCAACGGACAAGTCGAGCGAGCCAATGGAATGATTATAGGCGCCTTAAAAAAGAGGCTGTACAAGGAAAATGACAAAGCACCAGGAAGATTGATGAAAGAATTGCCAGCCGTGGTCTGGGGCCTACGAACACAGCCTAGTCGAAATATTGGTGTATCCCCCTATTTCATGGTATATGGGGCTGAGGCGGTACTCCCCTACGACATATTGTTTGGATCCCCAAGAGTCAAGCATTTTGACCAGTCTTTAGCAGACCATGCTAGAGAACTTGAAATCAATTGCACGGAGGAGAAATGACTAGATTCTTGCCTCTAAATAGCAAAGTACCTCAAAGCTTTACGCCGATATTACAACAAGAACGTCAAAGAGCGCTCCTTCATGGTCGGTGATCTGGTGCTCAAATGGAAAACAAGCCACGAAGGAATGCACAAGCTATCCACGCCCTGGTAGGGACCTTTCATGGTCATACCCAGACGGGACAAGTGTGCCTAGCTCCTAGCACATAAACAAACTATGGCGGTTTTACCCCTAGAAGCAGTCTATCTTACTTGTATCTTTTTCCTTATGAATAATAACAAGTTTTGGTTTTTTGCTCTATACCTCTTTTTACATAGACTATTCGACAAGAACGATATTCTTTGCTATCGACACACCAAAACACAAAACCAAACAACCATACTCGACAACATCCGTTCAGTGATACATCACTCTCATAAATTATTTACATCGCTCAAGACTATGGTTTACAAATCCAACCTTTATTACAAGCTTTTCAAGCAAAGTTTACAATTAAAGCCCCTCTGGGCGGTTCCTAGTCTAATCCTACAGACTAAACTGGGGCCTGCTGCTGAGGTTGCTTGCTGGTACGGGCCCCCGGTGCCGTCGAAGAGGTCGGGGCAACCGGCGCCTGGCTGGTCGAGACCATAGGCGCCAATCGCCCATCTCCTGCAGCAGACGCCGCCAACCACTCCCTAGTTGACCTCTCTGAGCGTGGTTGATTTGGTGGAGTAGAAGTCCCGTAGAGGTTGACGTCGCTGATCACCGTTGACGATAGGTCGAGCACACTGACACGAAGGTCATCCGTTTCCTTTAGGTCAACCTCCTTGGGGTACCCTCCTTCCAGACGAGAAAGATCAATCAGGGGGTAGTGTGCTCGCACCATACTCAGGACATGGGCCTCGGTGTACTCCACCGCGTCCTCAACGATTTGCTGAAGCCAATCCCACGCGTGCTGCGCTTTCTCCACTAGAGTTTGCCTGTGCGCGCGGGGCTGGCCTTCGAGGAGCTCCGCAGATCTAGATACAGTTGGCCTTCCATGAGTCCCGGTCTTTGACCAGGTCCTCGATGTGTTTCTTTATGTTGGCGTTAAGCACTATGCCAAGGTTCAAAAACAAGAGGGTAGTCATTATAAAGATATGAAGCTAAAAGAACTCAAACTCGCCGCATCAAAACTGATCTTACTAGTGAGCTCCCGGTTTCTGGTGTTCAGTTCTTCCCCTACCTTTTGCTCGCTCTCCAGCATGTGAGCACGCTCCTAGTCGAGCTGGTCCTTCTCTTTCCGGCGGCGTTCTATTTCCTCCTCCAGACCTGCAACAGTAACTGTTCGTCAAAGGAACCGAACACATTGTCAATCATAACTAGCACTGGTAACCAGTCTTACTCTTTTTCTCACAGTCCTTGTCGGCTAACTGCCGAGTCAGGTCCAGCATGCGCTCCTCCTGAGCAGCCCTCTGTCGACGAAAGCTGGTCGGCAGTCTACCTTGGGGTATACCCACGGTAGTAGTTTATCGGTAGACGGTGCGCAAACTACGAACTCGATGGTGACGCAAGACACGGACAAGCTTTTTATCCAGGTTCGGCCGCCGAGTTAGCGTAATACCTACGTCCTGCGTCTGGTTGTATTGATTTGTGTTGAGAGAATATGATGTATCCTAGGGGGGTCCCTTGCCCCTCCTTATATAGTCTGGAGGGCAGGGTTACAGATCTGGAAACTAATGCTAGTCGGTTACAATTGCCATGGATAATTCGATATCAATTCCTATTCTAACCGACTAGAATCCTGCTTAATCTCCACATCTTGTTTCCTTGCGCGAAACTCCAGGTTGTCAGATCAAGCCTTGAACTCGTCTCGTAATGGGCCAAGCCTCCTGGCGGAAGTCTAGCCGTAAGGGTATAGGGGTTTATACCCCCACAGCTAGTCCCCGAGCACCATGTATTGTGATGTAACACGCCGTCTTGAGCTTCTTCGATCAGTGAGACTTGACGTCTTCAATAAGTGGGAAAGTCGCCCAAACAGTTGCAACAGTATTTTGACCAACTCAAAAAACAGTTGATCAACATTGACATCGAAGAAGCAGGTTGTTTGAAGAATGCATGGTGCTCTAAATTGAAAAAGATTTCTTTCCTGGTGAAGTGTGCCCACTTTACTTTTTTGAAAGGTATAAACATCAAAAAAGCAAGCATATTCACCGCAAGGTGAAGTGTGCCCACTTAGTCCCCGAGCCTGGTAGTAGGTGACGTAGGCACGTGGTGCCAGGGTCAAAATAAAAGTCCTCAAAGAAATTCTGAAACTGAGATGCATCGCCAGATGCATCGTACCGATGTAGTCCCCGAGCTTGCTGGAAGGCGAAGTATGAGCCTTGTAGCAAGGTCTAAAAAATTGAATTTACCAGTCCGTCTACAATTGAATAGACCAATCGACCAGTCCCCAAGCACCAAGTGCGCTCCTTAGAATTCTGTGTTGCTGTACTGTACGACCAGTCCCCGAGCATCGAGTGCTCGGTGGTCGGTGCAGGCTTTAAAGCTTCGAGCTGATAGACTGGACGACCAGTCCCCGAGCGTCGAGTACTCGGTGGTCGGTGTAGTCCTTGAAGCTTCGAGCTGATAGACTGGACGACCAGTCCCCGAGCATCGAGTGCTCGGTGGTCGGTGCAGTCCTTGAAGTTCCGAGCTGATAGACTGGGCGACCAGTCCCCGAGCGTCGAGTGCTCGGTGGTCGGTGCAGTCCTTGGATTGTTGACTCTCTGGCATATGTGTCTTCTTGTTTTTGAAAAGATCTTTCCAGTTAAAGTTGACGTGACGAGACCTCCTGACGGGGTGTCAGATGGATGCATGAAAAATTGCGCCTGGCAACCTGCCATTGCCTTCAAGCCTTCCGCTCTTGTCTCCTTCAACCACCTGCATCTTCCTAACTCAAGCCCACTTTCGCACCTCCAATGGCGAAGAGCGACTCCAAGAAGAGGGCCGAACTGATGGCCAAGGAGTGGAAAAAGTCCCGCAGCACCACGAAATCTCTTGGTGACCTCGTCGATATGGGGCTTCTGCACAGCCCGGAGCTCGGCGGCTGGAGGGCACCGGAGGGGGAGAGCTACCCCGACCCCCACGCCGGTGAGATCGTCGTATTTGAAGATTTCATTAAGAGGGGCTTTGGTGTTCCTGTTCATCCTTTTCTTCAAGGTCTTCTTTTGTATTATGAGATCGGGATTTGCAATCTGCACCCGAACTCAATTCTCCTCATTTCCACTTTTATCCACCTGTGCGAGGCCTATGTTGGCATAGAGCCGCACTTCGATCTTTTTCGGTATCTTTTCTGCTTGAGGAAGAAGGGAGCAGTTGGAGGCTCCAAGGTTGCAGGTGGAGTATACCTCAACCTTCGTGATGGGATGAAGAATCGCTACCTGCACTGTCCATGGAACACTTCCTTGACCGAATGGTACAGGAAGTGGTTCTACATCAGGGAGGAACCGGGCAGCTCCACGTTCTGCGACGTGGGATACATTCCTGAGAAGAGGATGAGCTGGACCGACCGCCCGGAGTTCGACGGTCCAGTGTCGGATCTCATGAAGCTGATCGACTGGTCGCGCCTGGACGGGCTTGGCGTGGTCGGCAACTTCATTTGTCGTCGGGTGATGCCCTGACAGAAGAGGGTGCACTCGGCGTACGAGTATGCCGGAAGCGTGGACCCGACCAGGATGCGGCCGGAGATCTTGGAGAAAGCGGAGGTACAACAGCTGTTGAACGAGCTGTTTAACTTCGCGGACGGAGGCTTCATCCGTGGCAGTGATCGGGTGCAAGCCTTCAAGTTAGGACGACCAGCACCAAAGGTATGTAGCAAATTATTTTGTTTTAGCATTCGTATATCGTCTGCAGCTGACTCATCTCTGTTGCTTTTTGCAGATCGGCGATGTCGACCGGTGCACAGTGTATGTATCACTGGCACCGGGGATGGAAAATCCTGCGGGAGAAGACCCGCCAGAGGAGGACGCTGCTCGGTGTACTCATTACACCAGCAGTGAGGAGGACCAAGCCCGCCCCGTCCCGACCTCCGAGGAGAGGGTAGCGGGGAAGAGGCCATTGCCGGCAGATCCCTTGCAGACACCGGAGCTGCCGGCAGATCTACCGGCGGAGAGCAGCCAAGCACCGAAGCGTCGTCGGCTCGTGCGGATCATTGACGACGACGACGACGACGTCGAGGAGGCTGCGCCGTCGGTGGTCCGACGGCCTCGGAGCCGCCCAGATAATACGCCGGCCGCTACTGATCGAGTGGCCAGCGACCCCCCTGCACCGCAAGTTGTCGAGATGGGGGCGCAGGTGCCAACCGGCCGGGCGAGGAGGAGGTTCACCGCGACCCACCGCCGATCAGACCTGTAAGTGTTCGACTTACGTATTTCGGACTCCTCTTTGTTTTTTTTTGAAATTACACTTTTGTTCCTGTAGTGCGGCGTCGGATGTCGACCCCGGCCAGGCTGCCAGCCAGGGGACGGGCGAGCCTATCCGCGCTGCTGAAGATACAGCCCCCCAGACCACAGAGCAGCCTACAGCTGCAGTCGCGCCTGGGAGCACCGAGGGGCTCCCGACCGCGGCACCGACTACGACAGGCAGCCCGACCAGGGCTGAAGAGGCTCCCCCAGCTGGCTCCACAGAAGAGGAGGGAAGATCCCCGACCGCTCCTCCTGCCGGGGGGAGTGAAGTCCCCACGCCACCCCGAGCGGGAACCTCTTCGGCTGCAGGCTCCCCAGGTCTGGTCCGAGGGCCAGTAATACCTGGGACCACCACCGGGGGTGGCGCAGCGCAGGAGGAGGAAACCCGGGCGGCCTCCGATGACGAGGTGGAAGAGATTGAGGGTCGTCCCCGTGATGGCCGCCAACACGTTTATGTGTGGCGCCAACGCGGGGATCACTTTATCGGGCATGAGGAGCTCGCCGAGACCGAGGAGGCCGCCAGGGTGGAGCGCGCGGCCAAGTGCCTCGTCGACGAAGTCAAGGTAAGCGGCTTTTTGTACTGTTGCACATTGTATGCCTTGTCTTGCATGGTCGTTATATGCCCGCTTTGTAGGGCGCAATGAAAACGACAAAGTACCGGAAACAGTACTTTGACCAGATAGAAGGCGTCGTGGCCGAGAACAAGGCCCTTGCCGCAGAGGTAGACCGGCTGCGGTCGGAAGTCGGGGAGAAGGTGGCCGAGATGAGTGCCCAAGAGGAGCGTCGTCTCGACCTCACTCGTCGCTTGGCCGACCAGTACCGACAGCGAGAAGGTTAGTCACACGCTCCGAGCAGCTTTGCGTACTTGTGTAGTTTGCTTTACTGACCAGTTTATGATTCATGCAGACTTGGAGGAGGAGGTGGCGCGCCTCCGACAAGAGAAGGAGCAGCTCAGCCAACAGCTCGCCGGTGCGCTGGAGTCCGGACGGCGAGCGGGAGAGGAATTGGGTCGAAAGGACCGGGAATTATCTGGTAATGGGTGCCGCCTTCTAGCTGCTGCTTGTCGCCCTTTTGTTTGTTTGATATGCCGAAAATAACGCTTTGTTTCATTTGTAGTGCTCAAGGTGAACGCCAAGAAGCACCTGGATGATCTGATCAAGGACCGGGACTCCTGGAAGGTCAACTGTTGCAGGATCTGGAAAGGAGTGTCCCCGGTCCTAGACCTGATCAGTCCCGAGCTCCCGGAGAGCCAGCCCCGCGCGCCGCAGTTGACCCCGGTCGAGAAGGCGCAACGGGCGTGGGACTGGCTCCAGCAGTTCGTGAAGGACGCCGGGGAGTTTGCCGGCGCGCACGTCCTCAGCATGGTGCGCGCCCACTACCCCCTGGTCGACTTGAGCAGGCTGGAGAAGGGGTACCCGAAGGAAGTCGGTCCACAGGAAGCGGACGAGCTTCGGGGTAGTCTGCTGGACTTGTCGTCGACAGTGATCGGCGACATCAATCTGTGTGGAACGGCCACTCCCCCCGACCAGCCGAGTTCAGATAGGTCGGCCAGGGAGTTGTCGGGCGCGTCCGTTGCGGGAGATGGGCGGTCGACGCCTGCGGTCTCGACCAGCCAGGCGTCGGTGGCCCCGACCCCTTCGTCCGGGCAGCAGGGCTAGGCGGGTGATCAGCCCGAGCAGCTAGGCCAATAGAGTAGTCTGTAGAAATAGACTAGTGTCTGCCCGTCAGGGTATTTATTGTAAACTTTGTATGTAAAGTTTGTAATAAAGTTTGCTTTTTTGTCATGACTGTTGTTTTGAGCGCTGTAAGATTATCTGAGTGACGTGTCACCGTATTCGTCTTGGTAGTCGTTAAGAGCATCCATTGCATGAGTTTTGCTGAGTGCTGTGACAAGATATAGGCAAAAAAATAGAGAATTTCATTATCAACAATTATGAGACACTTACAAGGGAAAGTTATTAAAACTTTAAGGATAGAAACGTCGCAGTTTGTCTATGTGCCAAGAGTTAGGCACTCGTGTTCCGTCTGGGTATGCCAATCTGTAGGACGTAGGTCGTGTGACCTCGGTCACCACGAAGGGCCCTTCCCAGGGAGTGGATAGCTTGTGCATTTCCTCCTGGCTTGTTTTCCATCGAAGTACCAGATCGCCGACCACGAAGGAACGGTCCTTGACGTTCCTATTGTGGTATCGCCTGACTGCCGCGAGATACTTAGCTGTTCGGAGACACGAATCTAAACGCTTTTCCTCCATGCAATTGATTTCGAGTTCTCTGGCGTTGTCAGCGGTCGCCTGGTCGAAGTGTTCGATTCTGGGAGATCCGAAGTGTATGTCAGACGGCAGGACCGCCTCTGCGCCGTATACCATGAAGTAGGGAGACACCCCTGTGTTTCGACTGGTCTGAGTTCGGAGGCCCCAGACCACTGCCGGCAATTCTTTCATCCATCGACCGGGTGCTCTGTCGTTTTCGGTGTACAACCTTTTCTTTAGGGCGTCAACGATCATTCCGTTAGCACGTTCCACTTGACCGTTGGCACGTGGATGTGCCACTGACACGTATTTTATGACTATGCCTATGTCATCGCAGAAGTCCCAAAAAGTGGTGCCAGTAAACTGAGTGCCCAGGTCGGTGATTATGCTGTTCGGGATGCCGAATCTGTGTATGATTTGATTGAGGAACTCCACAGCTTTCTCGGAGGTTGCCTTGACCAGAGGCATGTATTCAATCCACTTGGAGAACTTGTCGATTAACACAAAAACAAACTTGAAATTGCCCGGGGCTGGTTTAAATGGCCCGATCATGTCAAGCCCCCAGCAAGCAAAGGGCCAATACGACGGGATGGTTTGAATTTCGTGGGCAGGTACGTGGGTCCTCTTAGCGAAAAACTGGCATCCTTCACAATGTCGAACCAGTTTTTCTGCGTCGCCGACCGCGGTTGGCCAATAAAAACCTGCTCGGAAAGCCTTTCCGACCAGCGTTCTGGATGCGGCGTGATTGCCGCAGGATCCAGCATGTATGTCCTCTAAGAGCTTGATACCATCATCTTGGGGTATGCACTTGAGCAGTACTTCGGAGCTTGCGTTTTTCCGCATGAGTTTGCCGTCGACCAGGATGTAGTTCTTTGATCGTCGAATGAGGCGCTCGTTCTCTGTTTTGTCCTGAAGGCCTGTCCCGTCCGATATGCATTTGATGAACGGGGTACGCCAGTCATGCCCACCGGTTGTCGGAGTGGCGTCGTCTATGAGCATTGCCTCGGTGGGCTGCTTGTCGACCAGGGAGGAGCCTACGCTCGGCTCGTGGATGTCCTGGACGAAAATACCCCGCGGGATCTGGGCCCGAGATGAGCCTAACTTCGACAACGCATCTGCTGCTTGGTTCTTATCCCGGACCACGTGGATGTACTCTATGCCGTAGAAGTTGGTTTCCCATTTGCGAATTTCTTTGCAGTAGAGATCCATCTTCTCGTGGGTTGCGTCCCACTCCTTGTTGAGCTGGTTGATGACCAAAGCTGGTTGATGAGTAGTGCGGGACTGCCATGAACTTTGTCAGCGATGGGCGGCCCAGTATGGCGTGATAGGTCCCGTCGAAATCCGCGACTACGAAGTTGATGAACTCCGTCCGGAAGTGGTCGGGTGTGCCGAATTGGACAGGCAATGTTATCTGTCCGAGAGGCACGGAACTTTGACCTGGCAAAACCCCCCAGAATTGGGCGTCGTAAGGTTTTAGTTGTGCCGGGGATATCTTGAGGGCGGGCAGGCTGTTGCGGAAGAGGATGTCGATGGAGCTTCCCCCGTCCACGAGCACGTGCTCGAATCTGATGCTGTTGATGCAGGAGTCAAGAATCAGGGGGAAACGACCCGGCTCTGGGATAGCGGCCCACTGGTCCTTCCTGCTGAACGAGATCTCCCTGTGGGACCACGTGGGAAATTTCGGGTCTGCGATCAGCCCGTCCGTGCTGTCTATGTTGAGGCAGGCTCTCTTTAACAGCTTTCTTTCTCGCTTGGACTCAGTGGAGACCTTGCCCCCGAAAATGGAGTGGACCACGTTAGTGGGGCTGACGTATTGGTGTCGGGGGTCCCTATCTTGGTCCTCATCCTCATCTTCGTGGTCGTGCCCGTCGCGCTTGTTATTTTTCTTGGCGGAGTCGTCTTGGGCGGCCCGCCGTGTATAGATACTTTTGAGGACGCGGCACTCTTCCATGGTATGATTGGACTTTGGGTGTAGTTGGCATGGCCCCTTCAACGTTTTGTTGTAGTCTTCTTGGTAGTCCCGTCGTCCATTGGGTCGTTTGACCGTATTTACTTCGTGGTCGTAGTCGCGAGGGCGCTTTCCTCTGAAGTCATCGCGACTGTCGCGCCGCCGATCCCAACCCTCTCGGTGATCGCGGTTGTCGGAGCGGCGGTGATTTCTGCTGTCATAGCGACCACGACCATCATCTCGCCGGGGAGGCTGGTCGGGACCTCTCGCATCGTCTCGGATTAGTTTTTCTGCGTCATCGGCATCGGCGTAATTTTTGGCCGTGGCGAGGAGCTCTGCTACCGTTGTTGGACGCTTACGCAACAGCTTGTTCCTCAGCGCTTCGTGGAAACGCAGGCCCTTGATGAAGGCTGAGATGGCCTCGTCATGAGAAATCTTTGGGATTTTGAGGCGCATATCCGAGAATCGTCGGATGTAATCGCGCAGAGGTTCGTTCTTCCTGTCCCTTATCCTTTCAAGGTCATACTTGTTTCCAGGCTGCTCGCATGTGGCGATGAAGTTGTCGATGAAAGCCTGGCGTAGCTCTTCCCAAGAGTCGAAGGAGTCCTCGGGCAAGCCGAGAAGCCACTGATGACCAGCTTGGTCGAGGACTACAGGGAAGTAGTTAGCCATGACGTGCTCATCCCCTGCCGCTGATCGGACGACGATTTCATAGAGGGTGATCCAGTTCTCTGGATTTTCCTTGCCGTCGTATTTTTTAAGCTTTTCGAGCTTGAAATTGCGGGGCCACACGAACTGGCGGAGGTGTGAGGAGAACTGTCTTAGGCCCGGAGGATCGTGCGTTGCATCGTACTCGATGCGGCGCAGGTTTTCGTGGACTCCTCTCTCTGCGGCGCGCCTGTTGATGCGGTCCCGGGCATCTTTGGAAGGGATGTTGTGGCGGAGATCCCTGTGTTGATCTTCTTCTTGGCCGCGTACGCGGTTCTGCTTGCGGCGGCCATCGGCGTCCCGACCACCATCGTCGCGCCGTGAGTCTCCTCGACGGTTGTCGGGGGACCGGCTGCGGTGACGCCTGCTGGGTGAGGCCCGGCTACGATTAGTCTGGTCGGAGGCGGCTTCCGTATAAGAGACGTCCTGGACTCTCTTGAGCAGAGTGGCTGTCTGTCCCATTGCGGCGATCAGGTGTGCTCGGATGCTGGTCCGGACTCCCTGGCATTCGGGGGTGTCAGGAAGCCGATCCAGGTTAGCCATGGCGACAGCCACGTTGGCGCTTGGCGTTTTGTAGACTGGCTGGTCCCCGACCATGTCAAAGGCATCGTTGAGATTATTTGGTGGCATTTGTTGTTGCTCGTCCGCACGTCGTCGGGCGCGATCGGCGTTACGCTGTTCGCGGAGTTGCCTCTGGTCATCTGTTTCTCCATCAACAACCGGTTCGTCGGCGCTGACATTGAATACAATATCCCCTCGCCGGGGGGGGAATATCGGGAATCGGTCGAAACCCGGAGGGTGTGAAGGGAAATCCAGGTCGTAGTCCTCGTCTTCGGTGTTTATAACCTCGGTGGGGACGGAACCGGTGCTTGAGTTGGTGCTGGAAACCTGGCCGTCCCGTAGTTCTCGGATTGTCACCATGTTGACGTAGTGACGATCGTTCCTTGTCGGCAACCAACCCGCCTCGCTGAAAACGGATTGGGTGTGCTGTGAGTAAACAGAGGCCGAGTTGTTCAGGCCGCAAGGATAATCTTCCTTCTTGAGCTCGACGGATCGTTCTGAGGGTGTTGATGTTATCGTCAGAGACGTTCCCAGCCGTTCGTGTGTGGCGACACGAGTTGGCCGGCGGGATTTGAAAAAATCCGCTGGAGCAGCTTGGTCGGGCCGACGCAGAATTCCGTCTACTAGTTGGGAAACTTCGAGTAGCTTGGAGTCAGCGCGATCGAGCGCTTGGAGAAGGTCCGAGCTGTCGATCTTCTTTCCCGTGTAGAGCGGGAGCGGTGGTCGGGTGCTCGGTGCCGCCTCGTGTGTGGTCGGAGACGGCATGATCTCAGATTGGATCTGGGTCTCTTTCGAAATCGTGGTCGTGAGGCCGCCACTGCACGTCGTCCACGTGATCTGGCCAACGGTGAACGTGAGGCCTTCAGGCACGGTCGCGGAAGCTGGGATCATGACCATCTTGTTCGCCGGAAAAGTTGCACGCACATCCCCTACCTGGCGCGCCACTGTCGACGAAAGCTGGTCGGCAGTCTACCTTGGGGTATACCCACGGTAGTAGTTTATCGGTAGACGGTGCGCAAACTACGAACTCAATGGTGACGCAAGACATGGACAAGCTTTTTATCCAGGTTCGGCCGCCGAGTTGGCGTAATACCTACGTCCTGCGTCTGGTTGTATTGATTTGTGTTGAGAGAATATGATGTATCCTAGGGGGGTCCCTTGCCCCTCCTTATATAGTCTGGAGGGCAGGGTTACAGATCTGGAAACTAATCCTACTCGGTTACAATTGCCATGGATAATTCGATATCAATTCCTATTCTAACCGACTAGAATCCTGCTTAATCTCCACATCTTGTTTCCTTGCGCGAAACTCCAGGTTGTCGGATCAAGCCTTGAACTCGTCTCGTAATGGGCCAAGCCTCCTGGCGGAAGTCTAGCCGTAAGGGTATAGGGGTTTATACCCCCACACCCTCTCCTTGGCCTCCTTCTCAGCCTCCAACCGAAGGCGGTCCACCTCCGATATTAGGGCCTTGTTTTCAGCGACGACCCCTTTAATCTGGTCATAGCATCTTTTATGATACTTCACTATTTTCATCTCGTCCTGTGGATTTCAAGTACATAAGCAGGTGTACGTGCCAATACTTATATGCTTTAACGAAATGCGAGGTCACTTACCTTAACCTCGCTAACAATATGCTTGGCGGCCCGCTCCATCCTTTCCGCCTCCTCGACCTTGGCGATCTCTTCGTGGCCGGCCCAGTGGTCTGCACGCTAGAACCATACATAGATAGGCTGGCGTCCATCGTGGGGGTGCCCCTGGATCTTTTCCACCTCGTTGTCGGAGTCCGCCTGGGCCCCCTCGCCCTCTGCGCTTCTCCCCACCATGGTCGAGGACATCATTGGTCCCTTACCAATGTCGAGAGCACCCTCCATCGCGGCAGGCGGCTCCTCCACCCGAGTAGGGGATGGAGCTTTGTTCTCCTCTTCTGCCCTACTGCTCAGTGGGGGAGTGGCCGTAGCGCCCTCGTCCCTCGACGGGGCGTTTGCGTCGGCTCCTTCTCGGCACGGGTCCTCGGCGATCTCTTCCGCAGTCGGGGTAGTAGTGGGTAGCACCATGGGCTGCTCCATGGCAGCTTGCCCCACAGTGGTCTGACCCATGGTGGCTGGTTCAGTTGGCCCCGAGCCCAAAATGGTTCTGGGGTCAACATCCGAGGCGGCGCTGTAAAAATTCCATTCAAGTATAACCACACTGGAATTCTAAGTTCATAAAAAACCTAGCTATTTTTTCCTCTTAACTTATATGTTGGAGGTCTTGTGCGACGCTGTGAAGACCCTTCACCTGGCATGACCAGCCGCCGTAGCTGCTTCTGCCTTGCTTGGGCGCGCCTGCTCGACGTGTGCGATGGGCGGATCTTCGGTGATCTGACCACCATAAGCAGGGCCAACGTCTGGGCAGCTGTGTGGCCTGTGGACCAAGGTCGGGGCCGCTTCTTCCTCTTTATCGTCGTCGTCGACAACTCGAAGAAGTCGACGGCGCTTTGGTGCTCGGCTTCTTGAGGCGGAGCCTTGGCCAGCTAAAGGCCCTAGGGCTGCTCCTGGTGGCACCGCTCCTGCTTGGGATGACCCCATGGCCATCGGTCTCTTGCCAGCCACCCTGTCATCGGTGGTCGGTGCCGGTCGTTTGTCATCTTCATCGCTGCTGGTGTACCGGTAACACTGAGCAGCGTTGTCCACCAGTGAGTCCACTCCCGTCAGGTGCTCCCTCCCGGGTGCTAGTGAAACATACACTGTCGCCCGGTCAATGTCTCTGATCTACAAAACAAAGGCGATAAGCTGTAAGAAGAAGGGTTATCCCGGTGTATCCTAGTTGTCGACGAATGCTAGTCGGCAGTCTACCTTGGCGTATACCCACGGTAGTAGTTTATCGGTAGACGGTGCGCAAGCTACGAACTCGATGGTGACGCAAGACACAGACATAGTTTTTATCCAGGTTCGGCCGCCGTGTGGGCGTAATACCTACGTCCTGCATCTGATTGTATTGGATTGTGTTGAGAGAATAATGTGTCCTAAGGGGGTCCCTTGCCCCTCCTTATATAGTCCGGAGGGCAGGGTTACAGATCTGGAAACTAATCCTAGTCGGTTACAATTGCCATAGATAGCATGATATCAATTCCTATTCTAACCGACTAGAATCCGGCTTGATCTCCACGCCTTGTTTCCTTGCGCAGACTCCGAGCAGTTGGATCAAGCCTCAGACTTGTCTTGTAATGGGCCAAGCCTCCTGGCCCAAGTTTAGCCGTAAGGGGTCTATACCCCCACACTAGTCAAGTCTTGGCCTCCTTGGTACTCGTATGTTGAGTGCACTCTCCTCTAGCACGGCATGACTCATCGGCTGAGGAAGTTGCCGACCACACCAGGCCTGTCCAAGCGTGAGAAGTCGATCAGATTCATCAGCTCCTCCACCTGACCAGTATACTCTGGTCGTTCTATCTAGCTGACCCTCTTCTCAGGAATGTAGCCGACATCGCAGAATGTGGCGCTGCCCAGCTCCTCCCTGATGTAGAACCACCTCCTATACCATTTAGTTAAGGATGTGTTCCAAGGGCAGCTGAGATACTGGTTCTTCATCCCATCGCGAAGATTGAGGTATACTCCACTTGCAATCTTAGAGCCTCCAACCGCTCCTTTCTTCCTCAGGCTAAACAAGTAACGAAACAAATCAAAATGTGGCTCAATCCCCACAAACGCGTCGCAGAGGTGAATGAATGTCGCCACAAGAAGAATCGAGTTCGGGTGCAGATTGCAAATCCCGATCTCGTAGTAAAGAAGCAAACCCTAAAGAAAAGGATGAACCGGCACCCCAAAACCCCTTTTGAAGAAATCCTCGAATACTACGATCTCACCGGCCTGAGGATCCGGGTAGCTTTCTCCCTCTGGCACCCTCCAGCCGCCAAGCTACTGGTTATCACTACAAGAAACTTGTTAATCCATGACAAAAAATTTCTGTCATAGAACGCCAAAAAACCGTCACTACTTAGCATCTGTTTCTGTTTTAGAGATCATCATGGATTGAGCGTCATGGATTAACCTTCGTGACGGTTTATCAAAAACCGTCACGCATTAACGAAATTGGTGACGGTTTAAACACTTTATTACAATCCGGATAACAAATACATTATGTAATCTAGTATTTTTCACATAAAAATATGGAAACATTGATCACTCCTAAAAGCAATTGTATCGGTCAAGCTAAAATCAAAGCTAGTACAACGTTGTAGTAGACTACAAACACAGTTCACACATTTTGCCATTATGTTTTCATCACTTCTCTTCTCCAAGTGGAACTCAAACTTCCATCCAGATCTGAAAAAATAATATCTTATCAATACAAAATTGAAATAGTATAATAAGGAAACAAATGAAGTCAAGAACTGTGATTGAACATTCGAGTAACCTAATCCTAACTGGCCAAACTATGACCGGGAATAACTAAGACTATTCAATAAAAAGCTGCACTAAATAACTGCTATCATCACAATTAGATCATGCTGCTGCTACTTGAACCCATTATCGTTGTGTAATTTTGTTCTCAAATGCAAGTAAGCAACCGATTCATTAATGTGGTAATTCTGCAGATGATTTACAAAACCTGCTACTACCGAAGCTATGAAGAACTTCGCATCCACAAATGGTTTAGGACAACTAGAACACACGAGAGGAGGGCAGTATGTGTATACCCTGCTTTCTGCTCTGTTCTCCATTCGTCTCCAACGCTGGCTTCCCAGTAATCTCACCAAGATCCAAATGTAGAACTAAATGCAACATCCATCTGTTGGCACCCCTTTGGCTGCACACGCACCTATCAGATCAGATCAGATACGAATACAAATTGATTAAGTTTGAATACTCGGTTCTGCACAACAGGAAAAGGAAGGGAAGGGTTGGCCGTGAGCATACCTGGTGGGTTCCCATCACCGCAAAGATCTTGCAGATAGAGAACACAGCACTAGGGGGTAGGGGCGACGGTGGCAGCTACCGAGTCGCTGCTGCTAGAGAGAAGCAGCGGACATCGATGGAGGATCTAGCAGAGAGGACTACGGCAACGCCTGGCAAGAGAAGGGTTCGGCAGCACCAATACTGTATCACCACCAGCACGAACGAAGACGAGCATGTACTTTTGAATCGCTCACGGCACAAGAGGCCACCACCTTCGTCACTGCCCTGGCCTGAGGTGCACACTTAGCCATCTCACCGCTGCTCCTGCTTGCTGGCGACGGGCCGTAGTGTGGCATGAGGAAGGAGAGACGGCAGAGTTTTGCATTTGGGTGCGTGGTGTGAGATCGAAAAAGGGAGTGGCGGCCAAAGGGGAGAAAGGAGGAGTGAAGATTGATGAGCGATTAGGTATTTTGGGACGCTTATATACGAGCTATTTTTGACCGGCTGAATCCTGATCGTCCATCATAGATCAACGGCTCGAATTGGACACGCATTAGGGTTTTCTTTCTGGGCCACTACTGGGCCTCAAGGGGAGCAGTGGAGACTGTTTAATATTTTTGAATGCCCAAGACTATTTAATGTTTTATTATTTTTGAAAATAAACTCAAATGAACACCAAAAAAAATTTTAGGACTACAAATGATTCAAATGAAAAAGTTATCAACTATAAAGTTTTAGTACTCATCGAGGTCTACAACTATTGTTTTGGTCATTTTTCCATCGAACTTTGTTTGTACAATTTAAAATTTGAATTTTAAAATATGACACAATTTAAAAACATTTTGAGATAGTAAATAAATTCAAATGAAAAGTCAACAATAACAAATTCATTTAATTTATTTTTATGATATATTTATATATATACAGTTATTTTTATGATATATTTATATATAAAATTCATAGTTTGTGCTTTAGAAAATATTAAAAAATGCATGTAAAATATTTGACTTGGTCAAACTTTGAAAAATAAAACACTAAATGACCTCAAATATTTTTGTCAATATTTACAAAATAAACTCATCAAGGTCTAAATGTGTTCTAATTTTCCACTTTTCATTTGGCAAAGTTTGAATCATTATTTACAAAATAAACTCATCAATATTTACCTCGAGACTAGTTTTTGAAACTCTAGATGATCTCATCTTGAAAATTCATGAATACCAAGATTGGTCCACTCATCAAGATCTACGTTTCATACATAGGTCATTTTTGTATTTGACAAAATGTTAGAAAAGTGTAGTTCTAAATCCACAAGTCTCACATATAGTTTCATAAAGTCTATGTGAGATTCAAGACTTTACGACTAGTGTTTATTAACACTTTCTCAAATGCAAAAATGAGCTATGTATCAAATGTAGATCTTGACAAGTTCTAACACCCTTGTATTCAAAAGTTTTTTATTTGAAGTCATTTATTGCCTCATTTGACCAAGTTTGACCAAGTCACATCTTGGATTTTTAGAACATGTGACTACAGTTTACTAAATCGTTTCCAAATGGTAAAAAACTAACTATATATCAAATATTGACCTTGATGAGTTCTAACAGCTTTTTATTCAAAAGGTTTTCATTTGAGGTCATTAGTGCCTCATTTGACCAAGTCAAATCTTAGATTTTAACAAAAAGACACTTTGACTGAACCCTAGATTGTGGCAAATAAGAAAGTCATGAATACAAAGAATGTCAAACTCATCAAGATCTATATTTGGTGTAATGGTCAACTTTTTATTTAACAAAGATTGAACCACTCAAATTTTGAATTTTAAAATTTTGACATGTTCAGACCAGTTTTCAAAGCCCTAAATGGTCCCAAATCGAAAAGTCATGAATACCAATATTGTTCCATTCATAAAGATCTACATTTAATACATAGGCTATTTTTGCATTTGACAAAGTGTTAGAAAAGTGTAGTTCTAAACCCACAAGTCTTGCATGTAGTTTTATAAAGTTTATGTGAGATTCAAGATTTTGTGACTTGTGTTTACTAACACACTCTCAAATGCAAAAGTATACCATGTACAGATTGGTAGATTATGATTTTAGAAGAATTTAGGAAAAAGAATCATCTCATTTGGAGCTAGCATGAGGGAGAAAAACTTGTTACAAATTTTGACTACAGATTAAAAAGAGAAAAGCTTGTGTTCTTGTTCTTGATTTTCCAGTTTTTAAGGAATTTTTTTCTGCTGAAAACTCATATGAAAAGGTAATGTCCGAATGACATGTAGGGTCCAAACATCAGGTTGTATATTTATTTTTTTTCAAAAGAAAGTTGACGCAGATGTCATCGTGATATTATTTCTGCGAAACTGAACTTGTTCTTGTTCCGAGACATGTACGCGTTATAATTAGACCAAATGCAAACATACAAGATTTGGCACAAAGGTTCTATGGTTGTAGCGGTGAGTTTTGCTTTTCTCCATTGCAAGGTCTCAGGTTCGAACGAGATCTATAGCAATTTTTTCCCTATTATATTATATTATATTTTCTTACTATTAATTTTTGAGAAACCAGTACTAAAATTATGAGTAAAATAAAGGGGCTTAATAAATACCTAAACTATATATGCAGCAGCCCCATCTTGACGAGGTCGTTGAGGGACCTAGTGGTGCACCGGGACTTCTTCCATTCTTTGGCCATCATCTCGGCCCTCTTCTTGGAGTCACTCTTGGCAGTGAGGGGGACGAAGGCAGAAGGCTAGCGTGCAACTACTGGGTGATGTTCTAAGAATACACCTTTGGGCTCTTTATAACAGCGCCACCACCTCCTCCACTTCCCGACACCTCGGGAAATGTGCAATTTTTGCGGCGGCAACGGTGTTTCGGTTTTCAATTTCTATTGCAGTAAATTCGGCGGCCTTTCTTAATGATTAATGGTTTTCCTTCTTGGTCCGCGTGATGAGCGGCTGTGCTGTCAGAAGGCATCCCTTTTCATGCGCCAGGCTGATGATACGGCCGGACGCCTTGTCATGTCGCCGGTTAATGAAGAGAAATGATATTTCCCAAATTTAAATAAACAATTTATTGAGGATAAGAAGTCTGTTTGGATTCATCCAAAAATCCAGGGACTGCACCGACCATCGAGCATGGTATGCTCGGGGACTGGTCAACCAGCCTACCCAAATGATATCTAGGGACTGCACCGACCACCGAGCATGGTATGCTCGGGGACTGGTCGACCAGCCTGCCCAAATGATATGTGGGGACTGCACGGACCACTGAGCTTGGTATGCTTGGGGACTGGTCGACTAGCCTACTCAAATAAAATCTGGGGACTGCACTGACCACCGAGCACGATATGGTCGGGGACTGGTCGATTCGTTTGTGTACAAGGCAGCGGTTTACGCTGATTAATGATTATGTTTGACTCCACTTTGCATACAATTGAGAAGTGATATTGTTATTTTTTTAGACCTTGTTACAAGGCTTACACTCCGCCTTCCAACAATCTCGGGAACTACATCGGTATGATGCATCTTACGATGCAACTCAGCATCAGATTTTTCTTTTCAGACCCTGGCACCACGTGCCTGCATGACCTACTACCAGGCTCGGAGACTAAGTGGGCACACTTCACCTTGCGGTGAATTTAGCTGCTTTTTGAATACTTTTCCTTTTCAGAAAAGTAAAGTGGGCACACTTCAACAGAAAAGAAATCTTTTTTGGTTAAGAGCACCATGCATTATTCGAACAACCTGCTTCTTCGATGTTGATCAATTATCTTTTGAGTTGGGCAAACATCAGTGCAACTATTTGGGCGATTTTCATGCTAATCGAAGATTTCAAGCCTCACTGGTCGAAGAAGCTCAAGACGGCGTGTTTCATTATAATACATGGAGCTCGGGGACTAGCTATGGGGGTATAAACCCCTATAACCTTATGGCTAGACTTGGGCCAGGAGATTTGGCCCACCACGAGATAGTTCAAGGTTTGATTCAACTGCTCGGAGTTTCGTGCAAGGAAACAAGACGTGGAGATCAAGTAGGATTCTAGTCGGTTAGAATAGGAATTGATATCGTATTATCTATGGCAATTGTAACTGACTAGGATTAGTTTCTGGATCTGTAACCCTGCTCTCTGGACTATATAAAGAGAGGCAAGGGACCCCGCTTAGACAATTCAATTCAACTCAAAGCAATACAATAAAACGCAGGACGTAGGTATTACGCCCACACGGCGGCCAAACGTGGATAAAATCCTTATCTGAGTCTTGTGTCACCATCAAGTTTGTAGCTTGCGCACCTGTCTACCGATAAACTACTACCATGGGTATACCCCTAGGTAGACTACCGACTAGCTTTTGTCGACAATTCGGTGAAGTCCTGGTAACTCTTCTAGAAAAATGTGGCAGAACCCCCTAAGTGTTTGGGCCCACCGACACCTATCATTGTCCTAAGGACCTCTGACGGCGATGCCGGGGATCCTCCCACTTTAGGAGTCCGATGAGCATCGCTGGACGCTCATTCCACTGCTACGTGTGGCGTGCCAAGCCGACTCGTCCTGACCACTGGTGATGGTCAATTAACAAGAACTTCTTCTTCTCGCCCTTACAGGATAGCAAGTGGCCACCTTAACACCAGGATCATTCGTTGCGAAGACATTGCAGTACCACAAATGACATACGACCAAAATAATATTTCAGAGTAAAACAGCGGAAGTATTACATAACTTATTTTACAAAAGGAGTTCTTCCAAGTAGCAGAGTGTTATTACAAACCAGGTCCAGCGGAGCAACTTAAACTTTAGTACAAAGATTACAAATTTACAGACCCTGCCCATGGGTCACGCTCCTTCCTCCTCGTCGTCAACCTCGACGACGGTCACACAACAGGGTCCGAAACAAGTCGGCTCCTGAGCTTCACCTGCAACAGGGGGTTGGAAAACCCTAAGTACGGGAGTACTCAACAAGACTTACCCGATGGAAAAAGAGGAGAAGGTAGGAATGCAGGCTTAGGGTAGAAAAGGAGTGGCTGAGCAAGGAGCCAAAGTGTTTTGCTAAAAAGCTTACTAATAGTGCATCCTTATTTTCAAGTTTTACCCGCGAATTCCTCCCCCCGCAGAGGCCGAGGAGTTCGAGGACAGTCTATCTAGTTATCTCTCACAGACAAGTCTGCAAGTTCCTAGTCCTTAATCAAAGTACCTTCTCTCCGACGGCCATAGCTTCATGTCGCTTTGAGTCTGGGAATTGGGATCCGAACTCCATGAGACATTTCCCCCTTCTCATTTTATCACTTAGTTGCATATTTAACTACGATGGGGGGCAGTGGATTGAGTCTCCCAATCGGGGAGCAACGACGATTCGAACCGCTTAGCAATCCAGCTGGAGTTCCTAACCACCCGACATATGTAGAACCAAAACCTGCATATGTCAACCCAAATCAAGCTCTCCCCAAATTTGACCAGGTTCGCAGCACCCGAGAGCACAGTACTCCACCATCCTACAGCCGATCTAGATGTTTTCCGGTCATCTCAGATCCGTAAGGTGGGTACATACTACTCTCGCCATCTTTCCACTCCCAGTGCGCGAGTAGCTGTTCGCGTCGAGGGATCACAAGACCGGGCTTACCAAGGGCAAGTGGCTAGTACTATAAATTCTCAACCCAGCGGGCCATTAACGGACCGGTCCTTAACCGACACAGTTGGAGACACTACTTTAAGACTCCATTCTTAAAGCAAGTCCACCGACCAGTCTCAGATTAAACATCATTGATCATAAATGTATTCCACAACAACCCTTCAAACTTTCTTATTTGAAAACCTATCTAGTAGCAGGGCTAAGCATCACTACGCAGTTTTGAAAATAAACAGGTGTCAAGGACAGGATAACAGATATCAAGGTAGTAAATGCAGTAAGTAGGTTAACCCAATTCTCAACTACCTAGTGCAGCATTTTCAATTTATAAGTGATAAAAGATTTAAAACATTCAAGGAGGGGTTAATGCATCCGGGGCTTGCCTTGGTTGCAGGGCAGAGAGGGACCCTCGGAGACTTCCCAAGTCTCGGATCCGACTTCCTCGAACGGAGCACCGACCTCGGGGTTTGGTTCAACTGGCGCCCCTTCGGTCATGGATACTATACGCAAAATGATGAATGCTCATGATATGCGTATGACAAATATGCAAGAAGGATCAAGTCGAGTACAATTTGCCTTCTCGGTGCAACACAGAATGAACAATAATTAAAGTTGTTTACCATTTTAGTGTTTTTACCCAAGAGGTTGCATCTGTAAATTAAGACTCTTCTTAATTCATAATTATCTTAAATTAACTAATTATTAATCCTATTTACCTTAATTAACTCTTAATTAATCACTAATGACAGTAATTAAGCATTAAGGCTAAACAATAATTAAATGCCAAAGGTCATTAGGGTTAATGACCTCAGGTCATCACACAATCCCAAAATCACTCAACCCTAATTATGAGGATTTAACTAATCACTATCTAATTATTTTGGAATTATTATTTAATTACTAAATAAGGGTTTATTAATATTTTATTCAAACATTATCCAAATCCCACCAAATTTTGTGTGGAGCCAGGGAATAATATTCAGAGGCATCCCACAATTTTTGGTGATTTTTGGACATACTAATAAATTATTAAAATTCTTGTAAGTTCCATTTATTAACTAAAAGGCAGAATTTGTATATATGTTTATATTATCAGAAAACGAAATTTAGTATTTTTCCTATGTTCTTCTTAATTTATGGAACATTTACAAAAATTTTCACAATTTTTGAATCAACACAGAATTTACTATTCAAAATCAAACATCAAGCACTTTTAAACAAAAAGGAAAAAGAAAAGGGCACTGTGCCACGCTGGCGGCCTGCTTGGACCCGGCCCAAGTCGGCCCGAGTGCTCGGTCCACGCGGACGCTGCGCGCGCTGCCCCCTCTCTGTGTGGTCGCTGACGAGCGGGCCCTGCTCGTCAGGCTCCCTCCCCCTCCTGCGAGACGCTGACAGGACGACCCCACCTGTCAGCTTCGCCCCCTTCACGCGCGACGGCACTGCCGCAGCTCCGGCGGCCGTTAGCGAGGTCCTCGGCCCCCGCGCGCGTGCGCATAGCTCCGCCTCACTTCCGCGGACCGATCTCTATCACTCACTCGCGCTCTACCACCTTCTTTCTATCGCAACCGCGTCACCGCCGGACGGCCGCCATGGCCGACTATCGGCCGGCCACCAGGACCCGGTAGAGTGCAAGCCGACGGCCTAGCGAGCTTCCACAGGGGTTGGGGAGGGTGGTGCTCACGCTGCAAGGCTCGGGGAAGCAGCTGAAGCCGCTGGCGACGGAAACAGTGTCGTCGGGCGGGAGCTCTGGCTCCGGCAAGCTCGTTCCGGCGATCCTGCTCACATTCAAGGAGAGGGAGCGAGCGCATGAGCAACCGGGGCACGGAAGGAACTTGAAACAGTCGCCAGTGGGGTGTGATACTCAATGGAACACCGTGGCCACGGGAAGAGCTCCGCGGCGGCGGTCTCGGCTGGAGTTGGAGAAGAGGGAGGAGCTCTGGCGTTTGAGGGGGTTAGAGAGGGAGCTTGGGGGTGCACTGGGTTCGCACGAAGGTGACGAAGACTCTGGGAAGCTCAATTTGGCTCGGGAAGGAGTGGTTATGGTGAATTTGGGAGAGAAAGGCTCGTCGGTTTCTTTGGCTCAGGACGGAGGAAACGCACGGCGTCGTCCACGCTGCGCTCAAATGGAGGGGAAAGCAAGCCCGGGGCATCCACGTCGCCTGGCGACCCTGGCAGCAAGCAGCTGCGTGCACGCACGCATGCGCGCGGCGCTGCTCGCACGGCGGCTGCGCTGGACAGGGAGCCGGTGATCCATATCGGATCACTGTAGCAGACCCTTATCCCTCCTTTTCTGACTTTTGTGAAATTCACCCAAAATTTGAACTGAACACAAGATTCCACCAAAACAAAAGTTGTGCACAATTTTATAAGCTACAAAATATATTTAGGTGTCCCAAGCTGATTCTGAATGGAAACTAGTGATTTAGCCAAAACAGTTTGCAAATCAAATCTAATTCAAAGAACTTCAAATTTTTGAATTGGGGACAAATCAGGATTTCTAAAATTACTTTTGATTTTTCATAACAACTTGAAAAACTCCCAACATGAAAGTTGTTCAACTTTTCGTGCTCTACAACTTTCATGTTGACCACTTTTCAAAGTTCCAAATGGATTTAGAATTGGAGGTTTAAATTGGAAAAGGGGACACTTTCTGGAAATCTGTATTTTCAAAATTACTTTGAATTTTGTATTGAAACTTCAAAAACTCAAAACTCCAAAGTTGTACATATTGACAAGATCTACAACTTTGCTTTTGAACTCAACCCCAAATTTTGCTTAGTTTTCAAAGTGTGTGACAGGGGGCAAAATCTAGGGTTCCAAAAATCAGGGTTTCCCCCCCTAGTCTGTCGGAAAAATTCCCACCCTAGGGTTTTAGCAACCAAGCCAAGTATTACTGCACAACATAAACACACTTTAATTCCCTAAGCACAACTAATCAAAATAAACTTGTTTTAGGTTGATGCATCAGGGTGTGATTACCAAACATGCCATGCAATGCTTATGATGACATGATCCGATTTTAGTAACCGTAACATCGGAGATGTTACAGCCCTCCCTCCTTAAAGAAATCTCGTCCCCGAGATTTAAAACCTTAGGGTAAGTAATGGAAAAGGAAATTTGTCAAAACTCTTTCATCTTCAACTTTCCCATAAAGCAAGAGGTTGGGGAGGATTACTCAATGCTAAACATATATGTACACTAAGTACATGGCTTTGGCTACTCTTTTTCCTCCACTAGAGTACACTTCTTATATATCAGCTGTTGTCCTGAAGAGAAGCGTGGAACTCAGGGAAATTCTCCATCAGGTAATCTTCAGATTCCCACGTGGCTTCTTCTTCAGAGTGCTGGCTCCACTGTATCTTGTACCACTTGGTAGTTGTTCTTCGAGTAACTCTATTTCTTTGATCCAATACTTGGATAGGATACTCCGAATAAGTTAAATCTGGTTCAAGTTTCACATCTTCAATATCTTGGATTTGGTCCGGTACTCGAAGACACTTCTTCAGTTGAGACACATGGAACACATTATGTATCCCGGATAATCGTTCGGGTAGTTTAAGGCGGTAAGCTACCTGTCCACATCGGTCAATGATTGGAAATGGGCCAATGTAACGGGGCGCTAACTTGCCTTTAACACCAAAATGATTTACTCCTTTCATTGGGGATACTTTCAAATACACATGATCACCTTTGGCGAATCTTAAGGGTCGACGTCTTTTATCGGCATAGCTTTTCTGTCGAGACTGTGCAACCTTCAAGTTATTTTGGATTTGTCGCACTCTATTCTCAGTCTCTTTCACTAAGTCAACCCCGAAGAACCATCTTTCTCTGGGTTCCGACCAATGTAACGGAGTTCGACATCGACGGCCATATAGTGCCTCAAAGGGAGCCATCTTGATACTTTCTTGGTAGCTATTGTTGTAAGAGAATTCTGCTAGAGGCAAGCAGTCATCCCACTTATCTGGAAAATTCAGGGCACAAGATCTCAATAGATCTTCTAGGGTTTGATTCACCCTCTCAGTTTTCCCACCTGTTTGAGGGTGGTAGGCTGTGCTATATAAAAGTTTGGTGCCCAAGGATTCGTGCAAACATTTCCAGAATTGGGAGACAAATTGTGTGCCTCTATCCGACACTATTGTCCTTGGCACCCCATGCAGACTTAGGATACGATCAAAATAAATCTTGGCATAGGTGGAGGTATGATACGATTTCTTTACAGGTAAAAAGTGTGCTGTTTTGGTGAGACGATCTACGATGACCCAAATTGAATCAAAGCCTTTGGCTGTCTTGGGCAACCCCACTACGAAATCCATACTAATATCATCCCATTTCCATGCGGGGATAGGCAAAGGTTGCAACTCCCCAGCGGACTTGAGATGAATAGCTTTGACCTTTCGACAGGTGTCACATTGGGCCACATAGCGAGCTATCTCTATCTTCATTTTTGTCCACCAAAACCTTTGCTTTAGGTCCTGATACATCTTATTGCTTCCCGGATGAATAGAATACCTCGTGGTATGAGCTTCATCCAGGATTCGTTGACGTAGCTCAGGTACCTTTGGAACTACTAACCGGTCCTTGAACCAGATCACCCCTGCATCATCCACCTTAAAGTCTGTGGGTGCTCTATTAGAAATTTTCTCTTTAAGATGTTTCATGCCTTTGTCTTCTTTTTGTGCCCCTATGATTTGAGCTTCGAGATTGAAATCAATCTTTAGATTGGCAAGGCTTCCCTGGGAAATCATTTCTATCCCCAAGTTCTCTAGCTCTTGGCACAAAGTTATATCCCTAGGCGTCACTGTTAAGCAATTACAATGAGCCTTACGACTGAGGGCATCAGCTACTACATTTGCCTTGCCAGGATGATAATGCACCTCAAGGTCGTAATCTTTAATTACTTCTAGCCACCTTCGCTGGCGCATATTAAGCTCAGCTTGAGTAAAGATAAACTTCAAGCTTTTGTGATCGGTGTATAGATGACATGTGTTCCCCAACAGATAATGACGCCAGGTCTTTAATGCATGTACCACGGCGGCTAGTTCAAGATCATGGGTCGGGTAATTCTCTTCATGTGGTTTAAGCTGTCTGGAAGCATATGCAATCACTCGACCCTCCTGCATTAGCACGCAGCCTATCCCTATCCCTGATGCGTCACAATACACATCAAAGGGCTTTTCAATATCTGGCTAGGCTAAGACAGGTGCAGTTGTCAACAACCTTTTCAGAGTCTGAAAGGCTTGCTCACACTGAGGTGACCAAACAAATTTTGTTTGACCCTTGAGCAAGGTGGTGATTGGTTTGGCGACTCTTGAAAAGTCCGGGATAAAACGAAGGTAATATCCCGCCATACCCAAAAAACTACGGACCTCATGTACCGTAGTCGGGGGTTTCCAATTCAACACATCTTCTACCTTGCCTGGGTCTACAGCGACTCCCTCTGCTGATAACACATGACCTAGGAAATGGACTTTGTCCAGCCAGAACTCACATTTGCTGAACTTGGCATATAGCTGATGCTCCCGGAGACGGGTCAGCACGACCCTCAAATGTTCAGCATGTTCTTTCTTAGTCTTGGAGTAGATTAAGATGTCATCAATAAAGACGACCACAAATTTATCTAGCTCTGGCATGAAGACAGAGTTCATCAGGTACATGAAATGGGCCGGTGCATTAGTCAACCCAAAAGACATCACCAAGTATTCATACAACCCATAACAGGTTGTAAAAGTTGTCTTGGGTACATCCTCCAGCCTAATTTTAATTTGGTGGTACCCTGATCTCAAATCAATTTTTGAGAATACCTTGGCCCCGGCTAACTGGTCAAACAGTAAGTCAATACGGGGCAATGGGTACTTATTTTTAATCGTCACCTCGTTCAGGGGGCGATAATCGACACACAGCCTCAATGTTTGATCTTTCTTTTTCACAAACAAGGCTGGGCAACCCCATGGAGAAGAACTGGGCTGAATAAAACCTTTCTGCAACAACTCTTGTAATTGGGTTTTTAATTCGGCCAGCTCTTTCGGTGCCATTCTGTAGGCCCTTCGAGATATTGGGGCTGTCCCTGGTTTCAATTCTATACTGAATTGTACATCCCGGTCCGGAGGCAGACCTGGTAAGTCTTCAGGAAATACATCCGGAAAATCCCGAACTACCGGGATATCTTTGACTGCAGACACATTAGTGGCATGAACTTGCCCAATTGTCCGCTTGGGAATAACTAATTGAATTAGCAAATAAGAATTCTCATTGGGCAAAGGGATTTTAATGGTTCGATGCAAAGTGTCTAGCACAACCCCTCGTTGTGCCATCCAGTTCAAGCCTAAGATGACATCAATCTCTTGGTCCTTAAGAACAATCATGCTAGTGGGAAAACTATGCCCACCAAATTCGATGGGTACTTGGTGAACCATTTCTTTGTACATCAGCCGTCCCCCTGGCGACTGTATATAAAAATGATCCTGTGTTTCCCCAATGGGTATGCCATGCTTTAACACAAAGGTGCGATTGATGAATGTATGAGATGCACCAGAATCGAAGAGCATTAAAGCAGGATGTTTCGCGACGGGAAACGTACCCATCATTACTGGTTCACCCTCTGGAATCGTCTCCACTTCTGTATGGAAGACTTGCCCCGTCTTCTTTACCGGTCTACCTTTCTGTACCAGTTGCCCTTTTTGAGCCCCAGTCCTGAACTGACTCGGCTGGGGTTGGCCCATAGGTGGCCTTTGGAAGGTACGGTTGGTTTGGCGGGGGAACGGGCACTCTTTAGAAAAATGCCCAGGCTTACCACAATTGAAACAAGGGTAATTGTGGCTGGGCAGAGCAGTTGGGCGAACACCTGGGGCGTTCGGCTGGCGTGGTGCAAGAGCGATGGCAGTAGGTCGAGGGTATACCTGCTGCCCTGGTCTATATGGTGGTGGGAAAAAGGGACCACGATAAGGTGACGGCGCTTGAAAACGTCCGTGGCCCTGAGGATGATAAATGATTCTCTGGCGCTTTTGACCGCGACTAGAGAAGAAAGAGGAAGCAGCCTTCTTCTTGGCTTCCTTGTGTTTTCTATTCTTTTCCTCTGAGGCGATGGCAATATTTACCGCCTCATAGAAGGTAGCATTTTGGCAGGTGGTCATCATGGTCTGAAGTTTAGTATTTAGACCATGCATGAAGCAGGCTTTCTTCTTTCTGTCAGTGTTCACATGGTCTGTGGCATATTGGGAGAGATGATTAAACTTTGCCACGTATTCCATGACACTTTTATCGCCTTGTTGCAAGGCGAGAAACTCTTCGGCCTTCATGTCCATGAGCCCTTCCGGGATGTAATGGGCGCGGAACGCGTCCTTAAACTCGGTCCAGGTGACCTGGTGTCCCGGAGCTTGGATAGCTAGGAAGTTCTCCCACCAGGCACCTGCAGCTCCCCGAAGCTGCTGAGCTGCGAACAGGGGCTTCTGAGTTTCTGAACACTGAATCAAACTGAACTTGTGCTCCATGGTCCGGAGCCAGTCATCAGCTTCTAAAGGCTCATCGGCCTTAGTGAAAACCGGGGGCCTTGTCTCGGTAAAGTCCACGTACCGAGCTTCTCCGTCCCCATTGTGCTGTGCCCTGAAGTTTGGGGCGGGGTGTGGTTGACGTTGTGCTAGCTCGCGCAACAAGCGAGCGTTGTCGGTAGTGGCACTCAACAGAACAGCAATGGCATCAGCCAAAGAAGGTGGAGCAGGTGGAGGGTTGGGGATATCATCCCCTCCCTGAGATGTCCCAGCTCCATCAGATCCGCGTGTACGCATCAGCATCTGCTACAAGAATCATAGGTACTTATTACCACATGAAATTCATAACGCAGAACATAACTTACATTCTTCCATTTATTTATTAAACATTAGTTCGACACACCCGAAACAACAAGTACAACTTCTCAAACCGAAAGAAAACTTATATTACAAACCCGACCCCACTACGGCAAGCTAGGACTCCTACAATGACGTTGCCCGCGGTTTCACCGAACTAGTCGGTGTGGCCAGAGCTATAGCCCGGGTCATCATTGCCATCATCCTGATTACCCCCTGGGTTGTTGTCATCGGGGTCGGACTCCTCTTCATCACTGAGGCCTGGATCGGGTTCCCCATCGTCTGCCAACTCGCCATCCTTATCCATCTCTCCTTCACCTGGAGGTGGGTGGAGTTGATGATATAGATCAAATGCAATATCACGATATTGCATTGCCAAGTCATTGACGGTATCTAAGTGATGTGCCAGCTCCAGCTTCTCCAACTGGAGCTGGTCTTCTCGCTGCCACGCGACATCCCGCTGCGCGGTGACCGTGGCCGCCATCTTCACGTACAAATCTTTAAGATACCTGGCCTTGCCCAGCTTCGCATTCATCCTAGTCAGCTCATGCCTGTGTGTGCTCCTAGCTTCTTCCTCTCGGGCAATGGCGGCATTCCTCTCCTCCACCATACGGGACAACATGGCTTCACAGTTCTCTGTAGCTTGTTTTTCTTTGGCTAGTTGAGCTTTGAGTTTGCCGATCTCCATAACATTGTACATTCTTTCTCTCATCACCTCAGTCAACTCGGCGGACAACCTGTCCACCTCCTGCTGAGGCGGTGAACGGCTACTGCTGGCTTGATCGTTGCGCGGGGCCAACTGATGTCGGGGAACTCCTTTTGGACCTGTCCTCTTACGCGGGGTCTGCTTCTGACGAGCCATCCTGTAGAGGGTAAGTTTAGATTAGTAAGAGAGACCTTAAAGGTTAGCAAGAATGGGATTGATTCTATTCACCCAACCCAACAAGTAGGAAGGAACTTAACCAGTTAATACATCATGATGCATGCACGAACTTACGATTCCTACCAACGATTCGCAACGATATTACTTTAAATTTTTACAACATAGGGCAATACTCTATGTTGCTCTTCCATACCACTTCAAAAATTCTAAGAAAGCCTATAGACAGGGGTAAGTTAGGACTAAGCACTTGGACTCAAAGTAGACCAGTTTATAGTATTGGATCCAAAGGAATTTTGAAGTTTTTCAAGAGGTACAGCAGTCATCTTAGCAACGAATGCTCTGATACCAGCTGTGGCAGAACCCTCTAAGTGTTTGGGCCCACCGACACCTGTCATTGTCCTAAGGACCTCTGACGGCGATGCCGGGGATCCTCCCACTTTAGAAGTCCAATGAGCATCGCTGGACGCTCATTCCACTGCTACCTGTGGCGTGCCAAGCCGGCTCGTCCTGACCACTGGTGATGGTCAATTAACGAGAACTTCTTCTTCTCGCCCTTACAGGATAGCAAGTGGCCACCTTAACACCAAGATCATTCGTTGCGAAGACATTGCAGTACCACAAATGACATACGACCAAAATAATATTTCAGAGTAAAACAGCGGAAGTATTACATAACTTATTTTACAAAAGGAGTTCTTCCAAGTAGCAGAGTGTTATTACAAACCAGGTCCAGCGGAGCAACTTAAACTTTAGTACAGAGATTACAAATTTACAGACCCTGCCCATGGGTCACGCTCCTTCCTCCTCCTCGTCAACCTCGACGACGGTCACACAACAGGGTCCGAAACAAGTCGGCTCTTGTGCTTCACCTGCAACAGGGGGTTGGAAAACCCTGAGTACGGGAGTACTCAACAAGACTTACCCGATGGAAAAAGAGGAGAAGGTAGGAATGCAGGCTTAGGGAAGACAAGGAGTGGCTGAGCAAGGAGCCAAAGTGTTTTGCTAAAAAGCTTACTAATAGTGCATCCTTATTTTCAAGTTTTACCCGCGAATTCCTACCCTGCAGAGGCCGAGGAGTTCGAGGACAGTCTATCTAGTTATCTCTCACAGACAAGTCTGCAAGTTCCTAGTCCTTAATCAAAGTACCTTCTCTCCGACGGCCATAGCTTCAAGTCGCTTTGAGTCCGGGAATTGGGATCCGAACTCCATGAGACATTTCCCCCTTCTCATTTTATCACTTAGTTGCATATTTAACTACGATGAGGGGCAGTGGATTGAGTCTCCCAATCGGGGAGCAACGACGATTCGAACCGCTTAGCAATCCAGCTGGAGTTCCTAACCACCCGACATATGTAGAACCAAAACCTGCATATGTCAACCTAAATCAAGCTCTCCCCAAATTTGACCAGGTTCGTGGCACCCGAGAGCACAGTACTCCACCATCCTACAGCCGATCTAGATGTTTTCCGATCATCTCAGATCCGTAAGGTGGGTACATACTACTCTCGCCATCTTTCCACTCCCAGTGCGCGAGTAGCTGTTCGCGTCGAGGGATCACAAGACCGGGCTTACCAAGGGCAAGTGGCTAGTACTATAAATTCTCAACCCAGCGGGCCATCAACGGACCGGTCCTTAACCGACACAGTTGGAGACACTACTTTAAGACTCCATTCTTAAAGCAAGTCCACCGACCGGTCTCAGATTAAACATCATTGATCATAAATGTATTCCACAACAACCCTTCAAACTTTCTTATTTGAAAACCTATCTAGTAGCAGGGCTATGCATCACTACGCAGTTTTGAAAATAAACAGGTGTCAAGGACAGGATAACAAATATCAAGGTAGTAAATGCAGTAAGTAGGTTAACCCAATTCTCAACTACCTAATGCAGCATTTTCAATTTATAAGTGATAAAAGATTTAAAACATTCAAGGAGGGGTTAATGCATCCGGGGCTTGCCTTGGTTGCAGGGCAGAGAGGGACCCTCGGAGACTTCCCAAGTCTCGGATCCGACTTCCTCGAACGGAGCACCGACCTCGGGGTTTGGTTCAACGGGCGCCCCTTCGGTCACGGATACTATACGCAAAATGATGAATGCTCATGATATGCGTATGACAAATATGCAAGAAGGATCAAGTCGAGTACAATTTGCCTTCTCGGTGGAACACAGAATGAACAATAATTAAAGTTGTTTACCATTTTAGTGTTTTTACCCAAGAGGTTGCATCTGTAAATTAAGACTCTTCTTAATTCATAATTATCTTAAATTAACTAATTATTAATCCTATTTACCTTAATTAACTCTTAATTAATCACTAATGACAGTAATTAAGCATTAAGGCTAAACAATAATTAAATGCCAAAGGTCATTAGGGTTAATGACCTCAGGTCATCACACAATCCCAAAATCACTCAACCCTAATTATGAGGATTTAACTAATCACTATCTAATTATTTTGGAATTATTATTTAATGACTAAATAAGGGTTTATTAATATTTTATTCAAACATTATCCAAATGCCACCAAATTTTGTGTGGAGCCAAGGAATAATATTCAGAGGCATCCCACAATTTTTGGTGATTTTTGGACATACTAATAAATTATTAAAATTCTTGTAAGTTCCATTTATTAACTAAAAGGCAGAATTTGTATATATGTTTATATTATCAGAAAACGAAATTTAGTATTTTTCCTATGTTCTTCTTAATTTATGGAACATTTACAAAAATTTTCACAATTTTTGAATCAACACAGAATTTACTATTCAAAATCAAACATCAAGCACTTTTAAACAAAAAGGAAAAAGAAAAGGGCACTGTGCCACGCTGGCGGCCTGCTTGGACCCGGCCCAAGTCGGCCCGAGTGCTCGGTCCACGCGGACGCTGCGCGCGCTGCCCCCTCTCTGTGTGGTCGCTGACGAGCGGGCCCTGCTCGTCAGGCTCCCTCCCCCTCCTGCGAGACGCTGACAGGACGACCCCACCTGTCAGCTTCGCCCCCTTCACGCGCGACGGCACTGCCGCAGCTCCAGCGGCCGTTAGCGAGGTCCTCAGCCCCCGCGCGCGTGCGCATCAGCTCCGCCTCACTTCCGCGGACCGATCTCTATCACTCACTCGCGCTCTACCGCCTTCTTTCTATCGCAACCGCGTCACCGGCGGACGGCCGCCATGGCCGACTATCGGCCGGCCACCAGGACCCGGTAGAGTGCAAGCCGTCGGCCTAGCGAGCTTCAACAGGGGTTGGGGAGGGTGGTGCTCACACTGCAAGGCTCGGGGAAGCAGCTGAAGCCGCTGGCGACGGATACAGTGTCGTCGGGCGGGAGCTCTGGCTCCGGCAAGCTCGTTCCGGCGATCCTGCTCACATTCAAGGAGAGGGAGCGAGCGCATGAGCAACCGGGGCACGGAAGGAACTTGAAACAGTCGCCAGCGGGGTGTGATACTCACTGGAACACCGTGGCCACGGGAAGAGCTCCGCGGCGACGGTCTCGGCCGGAGTTGGAGAAGAGGGAGGAGCTCTGGCGTTTGAGGGGGTTAGAGAGAGAGCTTGGGGGTGCACTGGGTTCGCACGAAGGTGACGAAGACTCTGGGTTGCTCAATTTGGCTCGGGAAGGAGTGGTTATGGTGAATTTGGGAGAGAAAGGCTCGTCGGGTTCTTTGGCTCAGGACGGAGGAAACGCACGGCGTCGTCCACGCTGCGCTCAAATGGAGGGGAAAGCAAGCCCGGGGCATCCACGTCGCCTGGCGACCCAGGCAGCAAGCAGCTGCGTGCACGCACGCATGCGCGCGGCGCTGCTCGTGCTGCGGCTGCGCTGGACAGGGAGCCGGTGATCCATATCGGATCACTGTAGCAGACCCTTATCCCTCCTTTTCTGACATTTGTGAAATTCTCCCAAAATTTGAACTGAACACAAGATTCCACCAAAACAAAAGTTGTGCACAATTTTATAAGCTACAAAATATATTTAGGTGTCCCAAGCTGATTCTGAATGGAAACTAGTGATTTAGCCAAAACAGTTTGCAAATCAAATCTAATTCAAAGAAATTCAAATTTTTGAATTGGGGACAAATCAGGATTTCTAAAATTACTTTTGATTTTTCATAACAACTTGAAAAACTCCCAACATGAAAGTTGTTCAACTTTTCGTGCTCTACAACTTTCATGTTGACCACTTTTCAAAGTTCCAAATGGATTTTGAATTGGAGGTTTAAATTGGAAAAGGGGACACTTTCTGGAAATCTGTATTTTCAAAATTACTTTGAATTTTGTATTGAAACTTCAAAAACTCAAAACTCCAAAGTTGTACATATTGACAAGATCTACAACTTTGCTTTTGAACTCAACCCCAAATTTTGCTTAGTTTTCAAAGTGTGTGAAAGGGGGCAAAATCTAGGGTTCCAAAAATCAGGGTTTTCCCCCCCCTAGTCTGTCGGAAAAATTCCCACCCTAGGGTTTTAGCAACCAAGCCAAGCATTACTGCACAACATAAACAAACTTTAATTCCCTAAGCACAACTAATCAAAATAAACTTGTTTTAGGTTGATGCATCAGGGTGTGATTACCAAACATGCCATGCAATGCTTATGATGACATGATCCGATTTTAGTAACCGTAACATCGGAGATGTTACAAAAAACATCTGAAACTCACAGACTACAGGTATATGCTCTAACAAAACCACTTGTATAGCACAAGTGTTGACACTTGCTAACACCACTTGAATACTAGGTTATCATCCCCAATATGGCACTAGAGTGTACTTTGGTATTTATGAGCACACAGATAAATCCACAAGCACACGGATACCGTTGTAGCTTTTACCCGGTTAAAGGTTTTATCGTATCTATAGGAAAACGGGAGATCCAACTACGCTCTAACTTAACCAAGATAGATAGGTGGGTGTAAATAGGAAATGTGATAGAATTGAATAAGAATAATATTAAAGGTAAAATGATAATGGGGGAATATAGAGTAGAGCAATCTAATATATGGGCGATAATAGGAGAATATAGAGGATAACTAGGGTTTATCTACTTCAATGGGGTATGTCTGTCTGTGGCGTACCATAAGTATAAAACAACACAGAGGATGCTTATACCTAAGGTCGAGGACTCCTACCAGTCCAGCTAACGGGAGGTGGACTACAGAGGACTACGTAGCTGTCACCTACGCGACCTACCACGCGATCCGGCTAACAGGGGATATCCACAAGTAATCTAGGCCTAAGCACCACGCTTACAACTATACTACAACTCTCACTTGTAGCGTTCTATTGATTAAAGTACTCAAAAGAGTTATGAACTAGAACATACATGGATAGTAATTGCATAATGAAATCGAAGTAGATTACCATAGTCATCCCATTAGATAGGTTGATTAGAGCTTGATCATGGCGAAGTACAACCGAAGGAAGAACCGACAGGCCGACCTCTCCTCCAATCCTCCCTCGCTCTCCATCTCGCTACTATCTAGACCTACTCTAGTTTAGAGAAGGGAGGAGAGCTCTCATCTCCAAACTCTAGATTTTGCTCTATCTATGAATAATGAATAGGGATGAAGAGGTGTCTTCTCCAGGGGCCAGGGGCCTGCTTATATATCCCTTCCAAATGAACGTGGGCCGTCGGATCAAATGAACAGGGACCTTAATCACACGGTTTTATGTAATCCTTTTGGTCGGTGGAGCATAATCCGTGAGGCGGAGCCTGATTGGCTACTAGAGCAGGGCGGGCACCCTAGGGGGGAGGGTGGGCGCCCTGTCCCCAGAACTTCTCGGCCTCCTGTTCGTTCCTGTTGCTTGTGGACTCTTCTAGATGATAGAAAATTGGCGCACACGTTAATATCTCTATGTAAACCCAACGTGTGGGCCTTTTCTCCATGTTCCCTGATAACCCCCTGCAGAAATAGACAAACACCAAAACTCATGGAATTCTGTCGAAGTCTGGCTGTTGGTTGCATTTAGATCCTTTTCTTTATTTATTTGATGATTAAATTTGATACTTAAGGACCCTCAACAACAAGAAAGGCTAGCAAAGTCAAACCGCCGAGGTAACTTAACCTGAAACATGCCCTCACCCTTTGGATCCTTAAGGGAGGGATCCTCTGACTTGCATCTATGACTGCACCCCAATTTGTCATGTTATTCGTGCCGATGATAACATCCAGAACTAACCTTGGCATGACCACAAGGTTTACGTGAAACCTTCAACCATTGATATCCAAGGTTGCTCCTGTTACTTTCTTGTTGGTCAACACATCAGCCCCAGCTGAACTAATGCGATAACCACAACCCAACTCGGTAACCGGTTGATCATGTTTTTGTGCAAATGCTTGGCTAATGAATGAATGCGATGATCTAGAATCAAACAAAACAACTTCAAGATGTTGGTTGACATGGAACATACCACCTGTTACCGGTTCTTCTTCCGGGATCTCCTCGATTGAGGTTTGGTGCGCACGGGCTGGGTAGGTCGTCTACTGCTTCTTGGTGTAGGGATAGTCCTTGGCAAAATGCCCCATCTTATGGTAGTTGTAGCACGGCCCCTTGGTCATGGTGTTGGTAGCAGGTTCTACGGCTTGGTTGGCCCTTGGCTTTGCTAGAGCCACTGCTGCCTTGTACAGCTTATGCTGAGTTGGATGTGCTGTGTTCCTTCGTTGCGGAGGTCGGAACCTAGCACCTAGGGCAGGAGGACGATACTGCTGACGTCCTGCCACTGGTGCCCTAGACTGAGATGAACCAGCTTCAAAAGCCCTCTTGCGTGACTTGGATGCATTGTAGTTGTTGTTATTGTTCTCTTGGGTCAGACAGTAGTTGATGTAGGTATTGAATGTGGCTCGGGTCCCTGTGAACATAGTCTTCAGCATCTTCAGGCTCAAGCCCCTCTAGAAGCTAGCAATCTTCTTGGCATCAGTGTTCAAAAACTCTAGAGCATAACGAGCAAGGGTTTTGAAAGCATGCAAGTATTCTTTGACAGTATTGGTCCCCTAAGACAGCTTCATGAACTCTTTGATCTTCATCTCCACTAAACTTGGAGGAAGGTAATTTCCACGGAAAGTGGTGTGAAGCGGTTCCAAGTGATCGGGGTTCCCTCTGGATAGGTGGTATGATGGTTGGGCCACCAAATCCTAGCAGGCCCCTCCAACTAATGTGCCATGTACTCTGCCTTAGCTCTTTGGTCATCCGAAGGAGACGGAATTTATGCTCCATGGTGTTAATCCACTCATTGGCTTCGAGCGGTTTCGCGACCTCCTTAAAGACCGCTGGTTTGGTGTCCATAAAGTCCTTGAAAGAGGTGTACTGATTCACCTTGCGGCCACCCTGGTTAGCCCCACGGTAGGTGTTGTCAGTGATATTGCATAGGGCAGCTTCCATGTTTTGCTGCATCTGTTCCATGCTCCATTGTCTTCCTAGAAACTACACGAAGAACACCCCCCAGTGTACGGAGGGGGTGGTGGTTGTAGCAGTGATGGTGCTCTTTCCTCATTCCTACGAGCCCCACCTCCAAAAGATCCTTCTCCACCACCGGGGTTGCGATTACCCCTGCCATGTGTTTCCACCATCTGCACGCGCCAATGATAAGCAATTGTTAGGAGTTATTATCATCTAATAGATACATGCAAGATTGTGCCACACTGAGTTTACCGATACGAATAAATCCACACAATAAACAGAGGAACAATAATTCATCATCGACACACAACATCACTAACTGATTACTCAGCACATAGCCAACAAGGTTCGCATACATCCAAAATTTCCAGCATACATACACTAGACTTTCAGTGTCAACACAATTCAAACACATAATGCCTCACAACAGTAGAGTCTCATCCAGATTATGAGTACAAGCCATGCAACAACAACAGCAAAAGAAGAAGGACTAGCTCTACTGCCCTAGCATCTACTCGCTATGGTCGCTGTCCATGGCGGAACCTTTGCCTTCCTCATCTCCACTTGCTGCTGTTGACGATCCTTAAGTACTAAAATTAACCATCAACTAAACATGGAAAAGGATCAATATGCGCCAAACATCTAGAATTAGGGTTTTATCTAACAGAATTCCACGAGCTTTGGTGTTTATCTATTTCTACAGGGGGTTATTAGAAAATATGGAGAGAAGGCCCACATGTCATGTTTACAACGAGATAATTACGTGCCGCGCAATTTTCCTCAATCTAGAAGATCCCAGAAGCCACGGGAACGAACGGGAAGACGATCGGGCTCGGGGGCAGGGCGCCCGCCCACCCCCCTTGGGCGCCCGCCCAGGTCTCGGGGCCAATCCGAACCAAACTCTTGGATCGTGCTCCACCAACCTAAAGGATCAAGGAAAACCGTGCGATCAATGTCGGTTTGATCCGACGGCCTAAATTCACTTGAAAGGACTATATAACCAAGGCCTCTCCACCCCTGGGGGAGAGAAGAGAAGAGGAGAAATCATTATGAGATGTAGCCATCAAAGTTAGGGTTTAGAGCTTCTCTCCCACAGAGAATTAGAATTAGCTACTCCCTAATCCTTCAAGTTTAGAGGATTGATTAGATAGGAATTAGAGAAGTAGAGCACTACGCTCTGGATTTGGATCTTCGTTAATAAAGATTGGTATTATTTCATATCTTTCTCTAATACTTTGTTCTAATTGCATTATGTCTCTATTTATTATGTTCTTAGTTTGCTCTAGTTCTATAATTGATATAGTTATTATTGATAATGAGTTTATGTATAAGTTTGCAAAGCGCTTAGCTCTTGACACGCAGGAGTTAAGTGGTAGATCACATGTGGGCGTGGTGCTTAGATGTTATTTACCTGCAAATGTATCCTATTGGCCGGGTTGTGTGGTAGTTCGCGATAGTGAAAGCTTCGTTGATTCTTATATAGTCCACCCTCTGTTGATAGGAAAGGCAGAATTTGTATTGCGGAGTAAGTCTTACGATGTTCTGATTTACTTTAGCAATGTTCCTTATACATGAATGAAGAGTCTTTTATACTATATATGATCTTGTAGATAACTAGAGTAGATTGTGACTTAGTAGATCGTAGATAACTTAGAATCCATTCTCTAGCTAATCCGACGTCACCTTACATATATGAGGAGTAGACTATTTTCTAATCGCTGTGTTATTCACCCATGAACTTATACTTCATTATCATTATCTTTATGGTTTATCCCCTACCAAAGTAAGTGACTGTGTGATGAGTTTCTCATTAGTAATCATGTCCTTGCAAGTTTATCTCTAGTCTATGCCTTGATAGATTTAATCCTTATCTTAATTTTACCCCTTGTTCTCTTAAGCAATATTATACCTGGAATACTTATCCTGGTAAAATGCTACAATGAGGTGTTTTATCTGTACGCTTGCGGATAGAATAAATTGTTTTCTAGAGAGCCTTTACATTTATAAATACCTTTGTACACTCTGGCACCATGCTGGGGATGACAACCTAGTATTCAAGTGGTGTTAGCTAGTGTCAACAAGCATTTCTGGCGCCGTTGCTAGGGAGTAAAAACAAAACGGTAACACATAGGAACGGTAAGGAAAGTCAGGAAATCAGTCAAGGTTATTCATATAAAATATTAGACTAGACTATAGAGAAATAATTGCATAAAACAACTACTAAGTGAGAAATCATAACAAGGCACCTCTGCTTTGGCAGGTTCACCCTATTGTTTTTCTATGTTTATATTTTTATACAGGGTATATCAGGATTGACTTTGGGTACATTCAACTCTTCATCATCAGAACCAAAGCAATCAAGAAAGAAAGAAGGAGCTAGCTACCAATTGCTGAAGCTATGGCACAAAAGACCTTGCAAGAATTCTCTGCTCCAAGTCTTGAGAACATTCCAACTGGTCCAAGATTTGCAGTAGAAGAAGAAGTACCCGAGTTTTAGCTCAACTCAAGCCTCATCAATTTGGTACAAGCTACACAATTCAGTGGAAAGGCACATGAAGATGCTAGTGCACACTTGCAGAATTTCTTAGAGATTGGAAGCACAATCCACATCAATGGAGTCGACAAAGACATCATACTACTTCGCCTTTTCCATTCTCACTAGAAGGGAAAGCGAGGAAGTGGTTCTACACTTATCAAGATAACATCAACAACTGGACGAACTTGTCAGATGCCTTTCTATCAAAGTTTTTCCCTATAGGCAAAACAACTGCCTTAAGAGGAAATATTGTCAGTTTCCAACAGCAGAAGACAGAAACCATTTCAGAAGCATGGGAGCATTTTCAAGGATACATATCAGATTGTCCTCACCATGGAATGGCCACATGGTTACTTATGCAGACCTTCTACCATGGATTGATACAAGAAAGCTCGTGAGTGCCTAGATGCATCTGCTAAAGGATCATTCTTGGAGCTTACAATTGGAAAAGCAGAGATACTTTTGGATAAGCTAGCAGAAGACCAAAGCTGGTTCCAAGATAAAGCTCAACAATGTTATCAAACTGAAGAAATACCAGAAGAAGTAAATGCATTATCAACCAAGATGGAAAATTTGCTCCATTGGATTGACCATAGGGCCAAGTTCAAAGAAGATCAAAGGGCTATTGAGACAGTACACAAATATCAAACCACTTCGAGGCAACCCAATAGCAAAGGTATGAATTCATGTAATAATTTCAAGCAACTTTCATTAAAAGAGATAATTGCTCAACAAACCAAAATTAATGATGAAGTTAAACAAAGGCTAGATACAAATGAATCATCTTTAAAAGATATACACAATAAAATGGATTTTCTATTAACTGCCTTTGATGAGCAAAACACTCTTAATAAAAAGGTAGAGCTTAAAATAATAAAGCTAGCTACTGCAGTGCCTGTTGCTACTAACATTGAGCAGGTAAAGAACATAACTACAAGAGGAGGCAAAGCCACCAGGGATCCCCCATACCCAAAAGAGAAACAAAGAACATCAGCACCAGTGCAACCAGCAGTGATAAAAGAAGAAAGCCCAATTGAAGCAGAAGATCTGCTACAACCACCAAGAACTGGAGAAATGAGGAACGATTTTTACGACACCAAGTATTTGCCATTTCCTAGAAGAAACAGAGGACTGCAGTCGGATGAGCAGTTTGGTAAGTTTGTAGAGGTCATTCAGAAATTATATGTCAACATACCTCTACTTGATGCCATACAGGTACCCACATATGCAAAGTATATCATAGATATTCTTAACAAGAAGAGACCACTGCAGACCACTGAGGTTATCAAGCTGACAAAAGAATGTAGTGTGGCCATCCTCAATAAACCACCAAGAAAGAAGAACACTTCACATTCAAACCCAGACCAGAGATGAGCGTCGACCCAACGCCCACACAAGCTCCGTCATCTTCATCTGATCAGCAAGTCAAGGTCCTTCTCAAGATAGGAGACCTTGGACTGAAGACCCAAAGGGAAAAGGAAGTTTACCAGCAGTTAAAGAACAAAGATTTCATTCACACCCCTACTCTTGATCCAATCTTGCTACAAGAAATAGGTATGGATACTGAATTCAACTTAATTTTCCACATGTTAGGTTGGTCAAAATTTTGGAACATAACTGAGCTGGGTTCTCATCTTCTCACCCTTGAATTTCTTTGCACTTTACAATATTATGAGGGGGGAATTGTTTTTTGGATGTTCAAACAGGAGATTATGTTGTCTTGGGGAGAACTGAGCGACCATCTTGGTTTCTCTTCAAGATGCATCCTGAACATTGACTCCGACTTACCAAATTTTGAGAGACACCAGTTTTGGAGAGAGATATCTAGAGATAATTTTTATAGTCAAGCCCGAACCAGTGACATGGAACATCCCACTCTTAGGATGTTCCACAAATGGCTTGGGTACAATCTTTTCTATCGTGATGATATTAGAAAAGTAAGAGTAGGAGATTTGCAACTTCTATATGCTGCCATTAATAAAGTACCCACTTCACATGCTACACTTTTGGTTTCTCATTGGCTTAGTATACCTAGTCTTTAGGGACCAGTAGGATGTACTTCACTTATTACTCGTATAGCCTCTAGTGTTCATTTGCTTGAAAACTCGTCATTGGAATTCATTGATGAGTTACGAATTTGTCATGGCTATGACACATTTAGACAAGCTCGGATGTTAAAGAAAGAGGGAAACATAATGTATATGCTATATGATAATAAAGGCAAGATTCGGTTACCTAACCCGAACCTTGGCCTCTATGTTGTTCAATATTTTTTGATTGAGGTTGCAGTGACACCGGTAAACCAGAGAGCGCCACCACGAGTGGCATCTGAAAGGATGACCACCCATCGAGAACGCACCTGGTATGGAGCTGATCCCAGGCCGGAAGAAGTAGCGGACCTGCATTATTGCGACTACAACCCACGAGTCCTTCGAGACCCATGGGTTCGACATGCGCAACCACAAGAGCCAACACAGGAGACATGGCTGGAGAGCCAAGATCACCAGTGGACAAACCCGCCTTTCCATACGGGCAGGTACTCCACTGATCCATATGGAGCTTCAGGGTCCACACCTCCACCCCAATTCGATGCAGGACGATACTCCGACGCCTCCTACGCTTTCACGAACGACTACTACCAAGAGGTCGGCGTTTTCTTCACCCGTACCGACAACACCCTCCTCGACATCCAGAACACACAAGCAGAACATTGACGACTCCGAAACAGCAACAAAAATGGAACCAGGACCACGCCACTGCAGTACAAGAACTGAGACAACACACCACAACAATGAACGATAACATCTCCAGCATGATCGGATTCTGGAACATTGGGTAAGATCGACAACCACATCCAACTTGGGGGAGTTCCTCCCCGTTTTATCAGGTAAGTTTTAATTTGCTTTTCTTATTTATTCTTTTCTATTTTAGTGCTTTATTTATCTTATAGAGAAAAACTTAAAAAACCCAATAAATATTTTCTTGTTTTAAATTACTGCATTCTATAAATATGAAAATAAAATAAAAAGAGTGTGGAGATAAGTGTGCTTTATTTTTCCTGCTAAAGTTTAATCTCTAGAAAAATAAAAGACCAAAAAACAATGCATGATGGAAATGATGAATAGTTGCTCTGTTTGCTTACTTTCAAGTACCTAACTTTTATATTAGAGTTCTTCCAGGAATCATTAAACTGAAATTATTATCTATGGGAAACATAAAACTGAAGACTAGGTAAGAGAAAGGCATGATATAAAGTTTGAGCTACTGTTTATCTACTACACTAAGTTCTGGAGATTTATTTTGAAAACTTACAAATCACATGATGAGTTCCTAGCATGACAAACTTCCTACCACAGCCATACTTGCTATAACATCTTTTACTATATTCACATTGAGTTTGATCGAGCTGTGTAGACCCTTAGGAGCTTTTCATGTGGTTAAATTAAGATATTCACTTGCACACATCTACTACACCCTCCACCACCACTCATTAAAATTGCTAAAAATATTATCACTCATTGTCCCAAATATTGTTATTCTCTCTCTCTAAAAAGATTCTATACAAAAGAGGCATGGGTTATGCAAAAATATGCGAGGAAATAAAAAGGGGCAAGTGCCCGGAACCTCGAAAAAGAAAGAAAAAGTGTGAGACAAGAGGTAAAAATGGACAAGTGTCCGGAGTAGAATTAGGGGTACAAAGATGCCCACTAGAGTGGAAAAAAATGGACAAGTGTCCGACAGTAGAATTAGGGGTGTCTACTACCCACCTGAAAAAAAAAGAGATAGCCCATGTTCTCCCAAAGCAAAGATCAAAGAAGAGGAGAGATAGCAATATGAGGAGCAATGAGAAGTAAGTTTTATTATCACTTATACATTTTTTTACCATCACTATCATTTACTCCACCACACATGCACATCTTGATTTAATTATATGTTGAGTTCCTTTGGATCCGTGGCTCAATTAGACAACATATGTATGAGCTGTTTTTCACTCCTATGAGCTCCACTTAAATATTCCATTAGCTATAGGTAAGTGACATTTTTGGTATGGATCCACAAATACCACATATAGAGAGACTTGAGAGAATTATTGCTGGGAACTCTGAGCTTTATTTTGAAAACTTATTAAAAACTCTGGAACAAAGGTGAAGTATAGACAGGAGGAATAGTGCTTGACTTAATTATTTTGTATTTCAATTACTTAAGACTTAAGTGCAGGTACTAAGCTCCGTGACACTTCACTCTAATCCGGAAGAATTTTATATGAAAGCATGTGTGCCTGTTAGGAAAGAAAACATCGAAGCAACTCCTGATCCATCTGAGTTTAACTATTTGCTCAGGGACGATCAAACGGTAAGCTTGGGGGAGTTTGTTGACGGTAATTAAGTACTAAAATTAACCATCAACTAAACATGGAAAAGGATCAATATGCACCAAACATCTAGAATTAGGGTTTTATCTGACAGAATTCCACGAGCTTTGGTGTTTATCTATTTCTACAGGGGGTTATCAGAAAATATGGAGATAAGGCCCACATGTCATGTTTACAACGAGATAATTACATGCCGTGCAACTTTCCTCAATCTAGAAGAGTCCAGAAGCCACGGGAACGAACGGGAAGACGATCGGCCTCGGGGGCAGGGTGCCCGCCCTCCACCCTTGGGCGCCCGCCCAGGTCTCGGGGCCAATCCGAACAAAACTCTTGGATCGTGCTCCACCGACCTAAAGGATCAAGGAAAACCATGCGAACAATGTTGGTTTGATCCGACGGTCCAAATTCACTTGAAAGGACTATATAACCAAGGCCCCTCCACCCCTAGGGGAGAGAAGAGAAGAGGAGAAATCATTATCAGAGGTAGCCATCAAAGTTAGGGTTTAGAGCTTCTCTCCCATGGAGAATTAGAATTAGCTACTCCCTAATCCTTCAAGTTTAGAGGATTGATTAGATAGGAATTAGAGAAGTAGAGCACTACGCTCTGGATTCCGATCTTTGTTAATAAAGATTAGTATTATTTCATATCTTTCTCTAATACTTTGTTCTAATTGCATTATGTCTCTATTTATTATGTTCTTAGTTTGCTCAAGTTCTATATTTGATATAGTTATGATTGATAATGAGTTTATGTATAAATTTGCAAAGCGCTTAGCTCTTGACGCGCGGGAGTTAAGTGGTAGATCACATGTGGGCGTGGTGCTTAGATTTTATTTACCTGCAAATGTATCCTATTGGCCGGGTTGTGTGGTAGTTCGCGATAGTGAAAGCTTCGTTGATTCTTATATAGTCCACCCTCTGTTGATAGGACAGGCAGAATTTGTATTGCGGAGTAAGTCTTACGATGTTCTGATTTACTTTAGCAATGTGCCTTATACATGAATGAAGAGTCTTTTATACTATATATGATCTTATAGATAACTAGAGTAGATTGTGACTTAGTAGATCGTAGATAACTTAGAATCCATTCTCTAGCTAATCCGACGTCACCTTACATATATGAGGAGTAGACTATTTTCTAATCGCTGTGTTATTCACCCATGAACTTATACTTCATTATCATTATCTTTATGGTTTACCCCTACCAAAGTAAGTGACTATGTGACGAGTTTCTCATTAGTAATCATGTCCTTGCAAGTTTATCTCTAGTCTATGCCTTGATAGAT